>NC_057810.1:334653694-334831784 GCF_018294505.1 Triticum aestivum
CAGCTGGCCCGGACATCCGGCCACTGGAAGCAGCAACTCCATCCCCCACGCCCATTTCTGCATACTTTTCCCCAATTTTGCCCCGGTGCCCACGCCTCCCTCCGCATACCCACAAACACAACCACCGCTCACCGCTACCTCCTATGTCGATTTTGACACGTTTTGGTCTTTGAGATTTTGAGTTGTGATTCCCGTGTCCTATTGTGTTTCGGCTATATAGGTACGGTTCGACGTCACCATCACCACCGTCCATCTCCTTCGACTACTCAACATCGCCAAGGACGGTAACTTCGACGACATCTTAGTCATAACTTGCAATTGCATTGACAACCCACATGGCCTTACTTTTGCGTAGCTTACCCATCGAGACTAGCCATTGAGTATTGCCGGCAACGTGACTTGTGCACATTAGTGATCATACTCCATAGTATACATACCATAACACCGTGGTGCATATCTTGGAATCAACTTGTGTGTCACAAAGTTGTCATAGCATACGCAATTGCTATCTTGGTTCATGAAGTTTTGCATGAGAAAAGAGCTCAAAAGTGAAAGAGCCACCCAAGCTTTTAAGCAAAGAGGAAAGACAAGCAAAGAGCTTATAAGCAAGAACCATAGCATCATACTACATTAAGATTGTCATATAAGATCATCTTCGATCATAGCACTGAGATACCATACAAATAGCATACTTGGGATAGAGATCGTTGCATTTTTGCCTAGTAGGTTGTGCACAAGCTCCGTATCCGCCTATTGTGCAATCGTGCTAGCGTCTCTCTAGTATTGTGCAACAAGAGCATTTTCGTGGATTCCACATTTTGGCTCACTTTTGGTTTGCACAATCCCATTTATCTATTTGCGTGTGTGTTTCCGTGTACCCCTACTTGCTTGGTCTACTTGTTGCATTTGCAAATTTGTGAATCTTTTCCAACATTATTGAATCTCGCTTTCAATTGCATCAAATTTTGTGCCACCATCCTAACCAAGCTCCACCATAAGCTTTTACTTGTGTAGGTGTGAGAACCGACAAGAATTGGTACCAATAGTGTTATTTCATTGTCCGCATTTGAGTGAACTTGATTCATCATCAAAATAGGTCAAAGGTACATTGGTATAAGTTCTTCTCCTTCTACCACTCACATTTTGCTTGAAATGATGGATAGGCCAAGTACTTCTACCAACCCACTCTTCATCGAGCAAGACGACGACATGTCATCATACGTCACCAAGAGCCACCTCTTTGGTGCACAACGAGCGTTGCATCAAGAGCAACAAGCAATGAACGACCGCATCGACAACCTCGCCACCGACTTGCGACTCTCCGAGCAACGTACAAGAGACTACTTCGACAACAAGCTCGACGCGCACAAGCAAGAGAACAATGCAAGAATGGACGAGATCCGCGCCTTGTTGGTGAACCGGCCTCCTTCTACATCGTCATACTCAAGACGGAGCCACTCAAGTCGACACTCCGACGATTCCTTCTCCGGCTCAAGTACACCGTCATCGAACACTCTTCGACGAGCCGCGCGTCAAGACCGTCATGCATCTCGCAACCCGCTACACGTCAAGCATTCACAAGAGCAAGTCGATGAGCAAGTCCCTCGTCCTCAATCAAACCAGGTCGTGTTTTCTCATGCTCAAGAACGACAACGACTACGGCGCCAAGAGGAAGAACGAGCGCGTCTACACCAAGAGCAACAAGACGCCGAGGCTCAACGTCTTCAACAACAACAACGAGAAGCACAAGCTCTTGAGGCGGAACGTGCCCTTCAAGAATCAAGTCGAGCCATCGCCAACCGCAATCGCGAATGGCGCAATCAAGAGGAAGCCCTTCGAGAAGAAATCCAAGAGAGGAACTACCATCCGCGTGTCGAACGTCAAGCTCCACAAGCTCCTTCGCAAGCTCGTCAACCTCCACCTCAACATCAAGTTTAAAAAGAGCAAGTTGATCATCACCACCAAGAACAACATGAGGATGATTACCCTCCACGGCAAGGGTGTCATCATCACCATCGCCAACAACACAATGAAGAGCAACGCTATGGCAAGCTCAAATTCACAATGCCCAAGTTCATGGAAGCAATGATCCGGAAGAGTACCTCTCATGGGCATTGAAGGTCGACAAAATCTCTCGTTTGCACAACTATGAGGAAGAGAAGAAGATCGCTATGGCATCACTTGAGTTCCAAGACTATGTGCTCATATGGTGGGAACAAGTCCTTGAGTGCCGACAAGCAAGAGGTGAACCTCCAATCACCACTTGGGCTCAAATGAAGGATGTCATGCGAGCACGTTTTGTACCAACCTACTACAACCGCGATCTCTTCAAGAAGCTACAACTCCTCAAGCAAGGAACAAAGAGTGTTGAAGAATACTACAAGGAAATGGAGATTGCCATGATTCGAGCCAATGTCACGGAGGATGATGAGCAAACAATGGCACGATTCTTGAATGGATTCAATCATCCCATCAAGAAGATCACCGACTTCCAACCCTACTCCAACCTCATTGAGCTCGTGCATCAAGCTACAAAGGCGGAACATCAAGTGCAAGATGACTTCAAGTACGCCAAGTATTCATCCAAGACCTACGGCTTCTCCAATAACCAAGCTTCAACAACTACTCCAACTTCGACATCAACCAAGCCTTCTCCAAGCAACGACGACAAGTCAAGTTACAAGAAAACTTCGGCAAGTTCAAGTCGTCTTCCTCCTACTACAAGCAACTTCAAGCCGCGTGCTTCGTCTTCTAATCCGACCGATGAGACCGTCAAGACAAGCTCCTTCAAGTGATTCACTTGTGGCGGCCGAGGCCACAAGTCCTATGAATGCACAAACAAGCGCACCATGATCCTCAATGACGATGGCACCTACGACTATATGAGTGAAGATGAAATGGAAGCTCTTCAGGAAGTGGCCATGCACCGGCGCGTGAACGAGGATGAAGATGATCAAGTCTTTTGTGATGAAGATACGAGCCCCGCTCTTGTTGTCTCCAAGGTCTTGACTCTTCAACATCAACAAGAAGAAGACCAAAGATGCCACATCTTCCACACTAAGGCCGGCATCAATGGACGATCCGTCAAGGTCATCATCGATGGAGGTAGTTGCCACAACTTGGCAAGCGAAGAACTATGCTCCAAGCTTCAATTGGTAAAGAGGAAGTACCCGCACCCCTACAAGGTTCAATGGCTAAGTGGCTCCGGCACTATACGAGTTGAGCATACGGTCCAAGTATCCTTCAAAATTGGTGCATATGAGGACACTTTGGAGTGTGATGTGGTCCCAATGACCGTTTGCCACCTCCTTCTTGGTCGACCATGGCAATTCGACCGTGGTGTCTTCCACAACGGGCGTACCAACCACTATAGCTTCAAGATGAAAGGGAAGGAATATGTGCTACGACCTATGTCTCCTAGTCAAGTGATAGCCGACAAGCAAGCCAACCACCATAGAGAGAAGAGTCAAAAGAGATCCACCAAAAAGTGAGTGAGAGCCACAAGCCAAACTTGAGCGCCTCTTCGCCTAGAGAGAAAAACCTCATACTATTTGCCACAAAAAGTGAGATGAGAGAAGTGTGTGAGAACCCATCGAGTGTGATGCACTTTGTCCTTGTGTGCAAGGATGGAGAACCAAAAACTAACACCATTCACGAGCTACCTTTGGTGTTTCAATCTCTTTTGCAGGAATTTCAAGATGTTTTCCCCGATGAGCTACCTCCGGGTCTACCTCCTCTACGAGGCATTGAGCATCGAATCGACCTCATCCCCGGAGCGCCACTTCCAAACAAAGCTCCATACTGTGTCAATCCCGAAGAAACCAAGGAGATTCAATGGCAAGTACAACAACTAATCAACAACGGTCATGTACGTGAAAGCTTAAGCCCTTGTGCCGTTCCGGTTATACTTGTGCCTAAGCCCGATGGAAGTTTCCGCTTGTGTTCCGATTGTAGACCTATAAATGCTATTACCGTTCGCTATAGGCATCCCATTCCTCGCTTAGATGATATGCTTGATGAACTTAGTGGAGCCAACTTTTTCTCAAAAATTGATCTTAAAAGTGGCTATTACCAAATACGCATTCAAGAGGGTGATGAATGGAAAACTGCTTTCAAAACCAAATTTGGCCTATATGAGTGGTTAGTTATGCCTATGGGTTTATCGTAGGCTCCCGGTACTTTCGTGCGTCTCATGCATTATGTGCTTCGCCCTTATATTGGAGTCTTTGTTGTGGTTTACTTCGATGATATTCTAGTGTTTAGCAAAACCATGAAAGAGCATCTTAATCATGTTACGGCTGTTTTGCAAACCCTTCGCAAGGAAATTCTTTATGCAAACATGAAAAAGTGCATATTTGGTGTTGACAAAGTGGTTTTCTTGGGTTTCGTTGTATCTTCCAAGGGTGTCCATGTTGATGAAACTAAAATTGAAGCAATTAAAACTTGGCCCCAACCCACCAATTTGCAACAAGTGCGTAGTTTTCTTGGTCTTGCGGGTTTTTATCGTCGCTTTGTGAAAGATTTTAGCACAATTGCCGCTCCTTTGCATGCCTTGAGTAAGAAGAATGCTCCTTTTGTTTGGGGATCTTTGCAATCCACCGCTTTTGATGAGCTCAAGTCTTTGCTTACTCATGCTCTGATTCTTGCTTTGCCCAATTTTGACAAAACTTTTGAGGTTCATTGTGATGCAAGTGGTACCGGAATTGGCGGAGTTTTGATGCAAGAAAAACGAGCCATTGCCTATTTTAGTCAAAAACTCTCCGGTGCTCAACTTAATTATCCCATCTATGACAAAGAATTGTATGCTTTAGTGCGTGTGCTACATGTTTGGGAACATTATCTTAGACCTCATGAGTTTGTCATCCATACCGATCATGAAACGCTTAAGTACTTAAAAGGTCAAACTAAGTTGAACAAGCGTCATGCCAAATGGAGTGAATTTATTGAATCTTTCCCCTATGTGATCAAGTACATTAAGGGTAAGGAAAATGTAGTTGCCGATGCACTTTCACGCATATGCACGCTTGTCACTAAACTTGAGTTGAATGTTATTGGCTTTGAGCACATAAAAGACTTGTATGCTAATGATCCATCTTTTGCTACTCCTTATGCTAAGTGTTTGACGCATACATCTTGGGAACAATATTACATCAAGGATGGTTATCTTATGAGAGCTAACAAACTATGCATTCCCGAGTCTTCTCTTCGTTTGCTCCTTTTGCAAGAGGCTCATGGAGGCGGACTCATGGGACACTTTGGACGCGACAAGACATTTGCCAGGCTCTCCAAGAACTACTTTTGGCCCAAGATGTTCCGTGACGTCTCATGCTTCACCACCCGATGCTCTACATGTCGCAAAGCTAAGTCTAAAGCTCAATCTCATGGTCTTTACATGCCTCTTCCTATTCCTTATCAACCTTGGGAAGACATTAGCATGGATTTTGTACTTGGTTTGCCTAGAACTCAAAATGGCAAGGATTCCGTATTTGTTGTTGTGGACCGATTTTCTAAGATGGCACATTTCATCCCTTGCAACAAGATAGACGATGCTTCACACGTTGCAAATCTCTTTTGTAGGGAAATCTTGCATCTCCATGGAGTACCAAAGACAATCGTCTCCGACCGCGACGTCAAGTTCTTGAGTTACTTTTGGAAGACCCTATGCGCCAAGCTCGGAACCAAACTCTTGTTCTCATCCGCATACCATCCTCAAACCGACGGCCAAACAGAGGTGACGAACCGTACACTCTCCACTCTACTTCGTGTGTTGCTCAAGAAGAACATCAAGGAGTGGGAGGAGTGTCTACCCATCGCCGAGTACGCCTACAACCGTGCAAGACATTCGACGAATGGCAAGTCCCCCTTCGAGGTCATCTACGGCTTCAACCCGTTGTCCCCATTGGACATTCTACCTCTTCCTTTACAAGAGCGCGCCAACCTCGACGCAAGTGCCTATGCAAGCTACATCAAGAAGATGCATGAAGATACAAGACACACCATCGAGCGCCAAGTACAACGACTCGCGACCAAGCTCAACGTCAACAAGCATCCCATGATATTCAACATTGGAGACTTTGTGTGGCTACACCTTTGCAAGGACCACTTCCCCAACGAACGCAAGTCCAAGCTTCTCCCTCAAGCCGACGGACCCTTCAAGGTGCTAGCACGCTACAACAACAACGCTTACAAGATCGATCTCCCACGTGACAAGTACAACGTGAGCGACATCTTCAACATCTCCAATCTCTCCCCGCACCATGGTGATGAGGATTTCAATCCGAGGTCAGATCTTTCCCAAGGGAGGGGAGATGATGCGGAGCATCCTTCGGTCATCCCCATGGAACCGCCATCGCCTCACCAAGCCCCAAGAGGACCCATGACTAGAGCACGTGCTAGAGCACTCGAGACCGAGGTGACTTCTCTCCTTAATTATATCTCGTATGATCCTCTCAAGACATGGCTACTACCTCAATCCGAAATGTTGTGCATGATTAGGTACCAAGAGGACCCTCCCGACGATGCACGTGAAGATGGTCAAGACCCCAAGTCCGTGGAGGAGGAGAATCCATGGAAGAAGGCAAGGACAGCCTCCAGGCACCGGACATCCGGCCAGGACCCCGGACATCCGGCCCCTGGAGATCCACAAGGCCAGGCATATGCAGAAGAAGCCACAGGGACCGGACATCCGGCGTCCGGCCCCCACCGAAAATCCGGCCTAAATCCCGAATATCCGGCACTGCTGTCCAGGGAGCACAGAAGCTTGCCCCGACAGCCCAGACATCCGGCGCCTCCCGAAGCCGCAGACATCCGGCCCCTTCGAGCGGACATCCGGCGTCGCCCCTCAAGTGCACAGAAGAGTCAACTCCACTGTCCCGGACATCCGACCCCTCCAGCCCGGACATCCGGCACCTCGCGAGTGCCCGGACATCCGGCCCGTTGCCCGGACATCCGACGCCTTCTGTCTGCGCGCAGCTCCTTTGGGCCATGGCCCATGTACCCCTTCGCCCTTTGACTATATATACTCCCTCATCCCGTACGTTTTAGGGTTAGCTTTGGTTTAGCTCATAGTTTGTGTGAGAGCCTTGCTCATCCACTTGGTTACTTCTCCTCGGAGCTCACGACCTCTTCGGAGAAGATCCCCCAAGCGGATTCAAGACCCCTTCAAGGGAAGACCATCAAGACCTCCTCACGGAGAAGAACGGCTACCTTTGTATCTTTCCTTTTGTTTATTTTTAATCTTGTGCTACCTTATGTGTTCGGTGATCTAGCCCTTGTGTGATCGATTACTTGTCGGTTTAGTGATTCTCTTGTTTCTCCCCGTGTTTGCCCTTTTGTTTTCCACGCGTTCTTCGTGTTTCCCCCATAGGATCCACTCCAAACGTCAAAGATCGGCCCCCAGGGTTCCGCCCTACATCATCTTGGTATCATGAGCCACGTTGATCACGTTTTTGGAGCCCCTACCCCGTGTTTTCTAGCTTGATTTTGTTGTTTTCGTCCTAAATCCAAAAATCCCCACCAAAAATAGCCCCAATTTTTTTTGTGATTTGTTGGTGTGAAGAAATTTTGTTGGATTTGGTCCATGGATTTGTGTTGTTGCGTGCGGATCTAGCTTTCCCCACCCTCCCCACCATTTTCCGTCCACCAATTCGTCCGAATTTTGCCCCGGAGTTGCAATTTTCCCCATGGAGTTCATCGTGTTCGTCCCCAATCCAGAGCCCGGACATCCGCCCCGTGTCCACCGGACATCCGGCGCCCTGGACATTCAGCAGCTGGCCCGGACATCCGGCCACTGGAAGCAGCAACTCCATCCCCCACGCCCATTTCCGCATACTTTTCCCCAATTTTGCCCTAGTGCCCACGCCTCCCTCCGCAAACCCAGAAACACCACCACCACTCACCACTACCTCCTATGTCGATTTTGACACGTTTTGGTCTTTGAGATTTTGAGTTGTGATTCCCGTGTCCTATTGTGTTTCGGCTATATAGGTACGGTTCGATGTCACCATCACCACCGCTCATCTCCTTCGACTACTCAACATCGCCAAGGACGGTAACTTCGACGACATCTTTGTCATAACATGCAATTGCATTGACAACCCACATGGCCTTACTTTTGCGTAGCTTGCCCATCGAGACTAGCCATTGAGTATTGCCGGCAACGTGACTTGTGCACATTAGTGATCATACTCCATAGCATACATACTATAACACCGTGGTGCATATCTTGGAATCAACTTGTGTGTCACAAAGTTGTCATAGCATACGCAATTGCTATCTTGGTTCGTGAAGTTTTGCATGAGAAAAGAGCTCAAAAGTGAAAGAGCCACCCAAGCTTTTAAGCAAAGAGGAAAGATAAGCAAAGAGCTTATAAGCAAGAACCATAGCATCATACTACACTAAGACTGTCATATAAGATCATCTTGGATCATAGCACCGTGATACCATACATATAGCATACTTGGGATAGAGATCGTTGCATTTTTGCCTAGTAGGTTGTGCACAAGTTCCGTATCCACCTATTGTGCAATCGTGCTAGCGTCTCTCTAGTATTGTGCAACAAGAGCATTTTCGTGGATTCCACATTTTGGCTCACTTTTGGTTTGCACAATCCCATTTATCTATTTGCGTGTGTGTTTCCGTGTACCCCTACTTGCTTGGTCTACTTGTTGCATTTGCAAATTTGTGAATCTTTTCCAACATTATTGAATCTCGCTTTCAATTGCATCAAATTTTGTGCCACCATCCTAACCAAGCTCCACCATAAGCTTATACTTGTGTAGGTGTGAGAACCAACAAGAATTGGTACCAATAGTGCTATTTCGTTGTCCGCATTTCAGTAAACTTGATTCACCATGAACATCAGTCAAAGGTACATTGGTATAAGTTCTTCTCCTTCTACCACTCACATTTTGCTTGAAATGATGGATAGGCCAAGTACTTCTACCAACCCACTCTTCATCGAGCGAGACAACGACATGTCATCATACGTCACCAAGAGCCACCTCTTTGGTGCACAACGAGCGTTGCATCAAGAGCAACAAGCAATGAACGACCGCATCGACAACCTCGCCACCGACTTGCGACTCTTCGAGCAATGTACAAGAGACTACTTAGACAACAAGCTCGACGCGCACAAGCATGAGAACGATGCAAGAATGGACGAGATCCGCGCCTTGTTGGTGAACCGGCCTCCTTCTACATTGTCATCCTCAAGACGGAGCCACTCAAGTCGACACTCCGACGATTCCTTCTCCGGCTCAAGTACATCCGACCCCCATCAAAAATCCGGCTTAAATCTCGGACATCCGGCACTGGTTTCCAGGGAGCACAGAAGCTTGCCCCGACAGCCTGGACATCCGGCGATCGCCCCGGACATCCGGCGCCTCCCGAAGCCGCGAACATCCGGCCCCTTCGAGCGGACATACGGCGTCGCCCCTCAAGTGCACAGAAGAGTCAACTCCACTGTCCCGAACATCCGGCCCCTCCAGCCCGGACATCCGGCACCTCGTGAGCACCCGGACATTCGGCCCGTCGCCCGGACATCCGGCGCCTTCTGCCTGTGCGCAGCTCCTTTGGGCCGTGGCCCATGTACCCCTTCGCCCTTTGACTATATATACTCCCTCATCCCGTACGTTTTAGGGTTAGCATTCGTTTAGCTCATAGTTTGCGTGAGAGCCTTGCTCATCCACTTGGTTACTTCTCCTCGAAGCTCATGACCTCTTCGGAGAAGATCCCCCAAGCGGATTCAAGACCCCTTCAAGGGAAGACCATCAAGACCTCCTCACGGAGAAGAACGGCTACCTTTGTATCTTTCTTTTTGTTGATTTTTAATCTTGTGCTACCTTATGTGTTCGGTGATCTAGCCCTTGTGTGATCGATTACTTGTCGGTTTAGTGATTCTCTTGTTTCTCCCCATGTCTGCGCTTTTGTTTTCCGCGTGTTCTTCGTGTTTCCCCCGTAGGATCCACTCCAAATGTGAAAGATCTGCCCCTAGGGTTCCGCCCTACATCACACCCCATGGGCCGTAGGCAGGCAAGTCTGGGTACCCTGGTTCCCAGCATGCCAACAGTGGTGTTCGGGTGAAATAGATGGCCTTGAGGCTTTTGTAGCTGTATCTTGGCTTGCAGATTCATCACAAAAGGAGCTAGAGGTAGGCTGGCCGTATTGGCCATCGAGGGATGAATTCCTTCATCAATTACAGTCTTGCCTTTGCTTGGTACAGTGGATAGTGCTTTGAAAATTTTCTACTTCAGGCAAATACGTCAAGTGATTTTGATGGTCTGCCTTGTAATGAATTAAAGACTAGGGTTTGATGAATCTCATAATCCATGGAGCATATGGCTTCAAGTCAAAGCGTGACTATGCCACGGTGGCCAAAGTCCTTAGGACGAAATCATGAATGTTGATGGGAGTACCATGAATAATATGGAACAACAAATTCTTCATAACTCCCACAACTTCTTCAGTATTGGAATTGTGTCCTTTGATTCGACTAAGGGTTTTGTCCAGAATGCGCTACACTATCTTTGGCACATAGAACAAATCCTTCACTAAGGTAGTCCTTGGAGCATTTCCTTTAGACATTGGCTTCATTAGCACTTGCATCAGATGGTTGGGTAGCTCAGGTTCTTCATATATTTTCCTTGCTTCTTCTTGGGGTGGATCAACTTGTAGAGCACGAAGGAGTTCGTCAATAGGTGCTTTGTAGTGAGTGTATTCACTCATCCAGTCTAGAGACCAAGTTGTAGTGTCGTCAGCATTGCCAGAAAAATGCATAGTTGAATAGAACTGAAGACCGAGTTCTTCATTCCAATCACATAGGTCAATGCAGAAGTTGAGTAGTCGTACATCATGAAGAACAGCCAGAACTGGCTGGAAGCATGGAATAGACTCCATATCCACATGAGAAATATGGCAATGCGGGAACACTTTCTTCTTCTCGATTAGGAATGAATCATGGAAATCCATCTATGTCCTTGTCTAGAAGCGCAAGCGCCTAATATTTGGTGAGTCATCAAGGTACTCACCAATGAAGAAATTCTTTTCCTCGAAGAACTTGGCATTGTCGAACTGAGGCCGCCTGAGGACTCTGCCAATCTTAGGCATCCGGTTGGAGGTTGTGCTTCTTTGGACGAACATCAAATACTGGTCATGGTGATGAGGACATGACTACCTTGGATATGACCAAAAATATTGCATATATGCATATTTGTCAGGTGATTTCTAGTGCAAACTATTCAATAATCTATTTATGTTATCCAGAACAAAAATACTTCACACACTTCTGTGTTTTGTCTAATTGCAGGTGTATGGGACATTTGTACAATCCACATATGAAGATAAGGAAGAAAGAGATGTTTATTTGCTGTCCAAAAAGTTCTCTCACGTCACTTTTGGCCCAAGAGAAGATAGAGTCCAAGTCTCTCACGTTCTGGATTCAGATTCGGACTGCACAGACATACCTGACTCAAAACGCACACAAGTTTTTCATACGGACTCCGAATTGGGTGATTCTTTTTTTGTTGGAAACTAGATTTCGTGCACTTTCCAACCCAATTGGAATCACCTTCAAATTCGTCCGGAGCGTTGAGTTGTGGACGAAACAATCTGATGCTGCAGCAGAATCCGAGTCAAACTACAAGTCGAAAGGTGTTACATCACTTCCACTTGGGCCCATTGGCTTTGTACGACCTAGATTTAGTTTTAGGCTGCCTTGGGACGTCCTCCCACCTCCTTGGCCGCCACCCCTTGCTCCTATATAAGTAGATCCATCTAGTAGCTTTTTCCTTGGGTTTTGTTTAGATTAAAAGTTCGCCATAGCTGCAACTTCGCGTACTTCGTTTGTGTTCAACGACCAGACAAAGGCGTCTCAGAACCCCACCTTGATCAATAAAGCTTTCATCTTATATTCGCAATATCCAGATTGCAATCTTAGTTTCTTGCTTGTTCTTCGTTTGCTCGCAGGAAACAGACCCTCGTGGTCAGGTTGATCGTGCTCCGGCGTGGTCAATAACCTCTCGGAGTTGGTTTAGCGATTGCTAAGGCGCGACGTCCTCGCACGTTCGTAGTCGGATCGTCAAAGTCGACTTCCACCAAAGCGATATCCATCATCTCATCGAAAGATCGGGACCCTCGCCTCTATCAAGTGGTATCAGATTTCCAGGTTGCTCGGTGAGATTTTACAGTTTTTCGTAGTTTAGATCGAGTCTGTTCTTCATACCTATAGTCCACGAAAAAGCCAAAAAAAAAATTAGGGTTAGTTCGTCCCATCCGAACCAATCTGAGCCTTGCATAATCTTTTCTGTATTTGCTTTGTTGAATTTGCGGTTGCATCGTCGTGTTCAGTTGCTGGTCTTAGCGTCTAGTCTTTTAGAGTTTCGAGTTCTGTTCACAAGTTGTCACGCCGTCGCCGCACCATCATCATCGCCCCTGCCATCTACCACCACCGCTCCGAATCCGTATCCATATACCACCACCAATCCGCTGCCATATACCACCACCATATATCCACCACCAATCCGAGTTCCTTGCTTATTAGGTTTGTTTTCGGGATCCATCTAGATTCCGATTCGTGTTTCCTTGCCGAAGTAGGTTTCGGAAAAAAAAAAAAAAAAAAAAAAAAGAGTCGGGTAGCCACGCTCCGTTTAGGCCCAAAATTTTTCGAAAACGCATTTTTCGAAAAAAATTCTGGCTATCCTATTTTTAGGTGTTTCTGAGTGTTTTGAGACAGGTGCCATTATAGGAAGTTTTTTTTGACCCGTTTCCAGTTTTTGGGTCCGGGCAGTCAAAAAAAAAAAAAAATTGGTCAAAAAAATTTCGTGCCCATCCTGTCAGTTTGAGCTAAGAAGAGTTTTGAGACACTCGCCATTATAGTGATTTTTCGCAAAAAAAAAAAAAAAAAAAAGAAGCAGCGCAGAAAAAAATAAAAAGAGAGAGAAGAAAAAAAAGAGAGAAAAAAAAATTGGATCTATCTAGAATCAATCTCGTACCTGAATTCGGATTGGAATCTGTTTTGTGCACTGTTCAGTAAAACAGCTTGGCTATTGTTTCACATCATTATCTTTACTGCCGTTGTGATCTTCACTTATATCTTGCTGTCCAGAGCTGCTTTGTATGCTTCATTGATGCTGGTTGTGCTACGACGTGACCTCATTAGTGTTCTAGGCTCGCGTCTCTAGTTCGGTCTAGCCTAGGACCAGCACAGTACCGTCGTTGAGCGTTTATTCAACATTGCATCTTTGAATTGATTATTGCTAATCTTTTGCTACCATATATAGCCAACCCAGCTCCACATATTTCTACACCGTGTATACGTACGCTCCCCTGGCAATCGCTTTACTCAATATTCGGAGTTACGTGACACCGCTGGTGGTAGAGGCGGGGGTGTCCCGATCTTTCGATGAGATGGTAACTATCGATTTGGTGGAGACGACTTTGACGATCCGACTACAAACGTGCACGACGTTGCGCCTTAGCAATCGCTAAACCAATCTCCAGAGGTTATTGACCACGCCGGTGCATGATCAACCTGACCACGAAGGTCTATTCCTGCAAGCAATCGAAGAACGAGCAAGAATATGATAAAGCAATCTGAATATTGCAAATATATATGAAGTATTGATAATGGTGGGGATCCGGAAGCGGTCTTGGTCTGGTCGTTGGACACAAACGAAGTACACGAAGTTGCAATGGCTAACTTTTAACTAAACAAATCCCAAGGAAAAGCTACTAGATGGATCTACTTATATAGGAGTAAGGGGTGGCGGCCAAGGAGGTGGGAGGACGTCCCAAGGCAGCCTAAAACTAAATCTAGGTCGTACAAGGCCAATGGGCCCAAGTGGAGGTGATGTAACACCTTTGGACTTGTAGTTTGACTCGGATTCTGCTGCAGCATCAGATTGTTTCGTCCACAACTCAACGCTCCGGACGAATTTGAAGGTGATTCCAATTGGGTTGGAAAGTGCACGAAATCTAGTTTCCAACAAAAAAGAATCACCCAATTCGGAGTCCGTATGAAAAACTTGTGTGCGTTTTGAGTCAGGTGTGTCTGTGCAGTCCGAATCTGAATCCAGAACGTGAGAGACTTGGACTCTATCTTCTCTTGGGCCAAAAGTGACGTGAGAGAACTTTGTGGACAGCAAATAAACATCTCTTTCTTCCTTATCTTCATATGTGGATTGTACAAATGTCCCATACACCTGCAATTAGACAAAACACAAAAGTGTGTGAAGTATTTTTGTTCTGGATAACATAAATAGATTATTGAATAGTTTGCACTAGAAATCACCTGACAAATGTGCATATATGCAATATTTTTGGTCATATCCAAGGTAGTCATGTCCTCATCATCCTCCCCTTCTTGAAAATAAAGCCGTCCTCGGCGTTGCTTAATCTGAAATGTGGCTAACAAAAGAGACAAGGTGTACATGTTGTATATGTATATGTCATCCATTTTTACTTCCCTTGATTTTTGCATATATGACACATGAATAGATGAGTAACTTGCATAGTTCATAAAATCTAAAGCCAAAAAATTAGCACAAGAAGTAGAAGGCATGAAAATATTGCAACTCAGTTTGCACATATAAGTGAAGCTCTTATTCATTTCAAAAGATTGACAATGTTCATCATTAAACCATCCCAACATTGGTGAATAAACCTTACTTGCATCAAATTTACATGCTACAACATGCTTAAATAAGCAAACATGCAATAAGTCATTCAACACAGAATCATCACCAAGATTAGAGGTCATATCAAAATGATTAAACATTGGTTCTTTTGCATCAATAGTTAATTCAATGGGTGCACTCAAAATTGTTGGTATTTCAGTTGTTTGATCACATGGCAAAGTCAAATTATCAACGTAGTCCTCTAAAATAGGTGGTGTGATCAAAGTAGTGGGTAGCTCATCAGATGGTGCATTCAAATTGACAAGGCATTCATCATTCTCATGTAGAGATGGAAGATCAGTACCTTTGTCATTACCTCTTGTGATCAACTCAGATGATGTAGCCACTCTCGGGGGCGATGTGTCACATGGTGGAGGTGATGTAGTCCTGACAACAACGGATGTGGTTGTCATAGTATGCCTAGTAGTTGAAGGAACAATCATATCAACTCTTGAAATGTGCACCGTGCGCTTGTTCTCCTCGTGGCCAACACGTCGTTTTATTTCCTGTTCAGCTTTGCAAGCAAGATGAAACAAATGGTCCATAGGATAACACTCTTCATGAATTAGTATCTCTTGAATATCACGGTTTAATCCTCCCCAAAATCTATCCATAAAATCATCTTCACTTTCTTCTAAAGAGGAATGCAACAAGGTAGTTTGTAAATCATCATAATATTTTGTTACAGTTTCACTACCTTGTTTTAAGTGTTGCAACTTCTTAATCATGTCATGAGTATAATAAGCAGGGACGAAAGTATGTCGCATGGCAAGTTTCAAATCATCCCAAGTAGTAGGTATATAATCAGGGTGTAACCGACAATATTCACTCCACCAAACCAAAGCATAACCAGTGAAAGAACCAACCGCAACCTTAACCTTTTTATGTTCATCGAAATTATGGGAAGCAAATATATTTTTTATGTCGAACTCCCATTCAATATATAAAGCAGGTTTAAAACGGCCATTAAATGGTGGTATAGATACATTAACCTGATCATGTGCATTTGGATGTTTGTGCACCTCTCGTGACGGTTGTGGTATTTGCAAAGGTGGTGGCACGTCTCCCGCGATCGACAAAGCCCATGAATTGACTCTGGATCCTGTCATGATTAGTAGAACAAGAAACAAAACCCAAAAATAATGTTCCTAAACTACTAGGATGTGGTGGTAAAACGCTCACAGTAAAGCAAATATCAATGTCTTACAAGTTCTTACCATGCAGCAGGCGGTGATCGGCAACCAGCGGTGTCAAGTAACTCCGAATATTGAGTAAAGCGATTGCCAGGGGAGCGTACGTATACACGGTGTAGAAGTATGTGGAGCTGGGTTGGCTATATATGGTAGCAAAAGATTAGCAATAATCAATTCAAAGATGCAATGTTGAATAAACGCTCAACGACGGTACTGTGCTGGTCCTAGGCTAGACCGGACTAGAGACGCGAGCCTAGAACACTAATAAGGTCACGTCGTAGCACAACTAGCATCAATGAAGGACACTAAGTAGCTCTGGACAACAAGATATAAATGAAGATCACAACGGCAGTAAAGATAATGAGGTGAAACAACAGCCAAGCAGGATATATCAACAACTTTGTCTCCATCTTTCCTCTGAAAAAGTTTGTGCCGATTTTTTTGTTTTTTTTCTTCTCTCTTTTTTTCCTCACACTTTTTTTTCTTTCTCTCCTTTTTTTTCTCTGACTTTTTTCTCCTTTTTTTCTCTTGTTTTTTTTCTCTCTTTTTTTTCTCTCTCTTTCCAAAACAAACTAGATAAGATGCAGATTGGATCAAGTGAAGATGTGAACGATCTCAACTATTATTATGACAATGAATGATGGGTAGCACGTGGTGGAAATTGATGGATGGGTGGTGGACAGCGGAAGAGATAATGATGCAGCGGTGGCGTGACTAATGTGAACAGAACTCGAAACTCTAAACGAACTAGACACTAAGACCAGCAACTCGACACGACGATGCAACCGATAATTCAACTATGCAAGCAATGAAAAGAAAATTACAAAGGCTCAGACTGGCTTGGACAAAGGATGAATAGATCTAACTCTTTTTTGTGGCTTTTTCTTGGACAATAGGTAAGAAAATAAAACTAATCTCGGAAAACTGGAAATTCTCACCGAGCAACCTGAAAACTGATACCACTTGGTAGAGGCGGGGGTGTCCCGATCTTTCGATGAGATGGTAACTATCGATTTGGTGGAGACGACTTTGACGATCCGACTACAAACGTGCACGACGTTGCGCCTTAGCAATCGCTAAACCAATCTCCAGAGGTTATTGACCACGCCGGTGCATGATCAACCTGACCACGAAGGTCTATTCCTGCAAGCAATCGAAGAACGAGCAAGAATATGATAAAGCAATCTGAATATTGCAAATATATATGAAGTATTGATAATGGTGGGGATCCGAAAGCGGTCTTGGTCTGGTCGTTGGACACAAACGAAGTACACGAAGTTGCAATGGCTAACTTTTAACTAAACAAATCCCAAGGAAAAGCTACTAGATGGATCTACTTATATAGGAGTAAGGGGAGGCGGCCAAGGAGGTGGGAGGACGTCCCAAGGCAGCCTAAAACTAAATCTAGGTCGTACAAGGCCAATGGGCCCAAGTGGAGGTGATGTAACACCTTTGGACTTGTAGTTTGACTCGGATTCTGCTGCAGCATCAGATTGTTTCGTCCACAACTCAACGCTCCGGACGAATTTGAAGGTGATTCCAATTGGGTTGGAAAGTGCACGAAATCTAGTTTCCAACAAAAAAGAATCACCCAATTCGGAGTCCGTATGAAAAACTTGTGTGCGTTTTGAGTCAGGTGTGTCTGTGCAGTCCGAATCTGAATCCAGAACGTGAGAGACTTGGACTCTATCTTCTCTTGGGCCAAAAGTGACGTGAGAGAACTTTGTGGACAGCAAATAAACATCTCTTTCTTCCTTATCTTCATATGTGGATTGTACAAATGTCCCATACACCTGCAATTAGACAAAACACAAAAGTGTGTGAAGTATTTTTGTTCTGGATAACATAAATAGATTATTGAATAGTTTGCACTAGAAATCACCTGACAAATGTGCATATATGCAATATTTTTGGTCATATCCAAGGTAGTCATGTCCTCATCAGCTGGTTGCCGATCACCGCCTGCTGCATGGTAAGAACGTGTAAGACATTGATATTTGCTTTACTGTGAGCGTTTTACCACCACATCCTAGTAGTTATAGGAACATTATTTTTGGGTTTTGTTTCTTGTTCTACTAATCATGACAGGATCCAGAGTCAATTCATGGGCTTTGTCGATCGCGGGAGACGTGCCACCACCTTTGCAAATACCACAACCGTCACGAGAGGTGCACAAACATCCAAATGCACATGATCAGGTTAATGTATCTATACCACCATTTAATGGCTGTTTTAAACCTGCTTTATATATTGAATGGGAGTTCGACATAAAAAATATATTTGCTTCCCATAATTTCAATGAACATAAAAAGGTTAAGGTTGCGGTTGGTTCTTTCACTGGTTATGCTTTGGTTTGGTGGAGTGAATATTGTCGGTTACACCCTGATTATATACCTACTACTTGGGATGATTTGAAACTTGCCATGCGACATACTTTCGTCCCTGCTTATTATACTCGTGACATGATTAAGAAGTTGCAACACTTAAAACAAGGTAGTGAAACTGTAACAAAATATTATGATGATTTACAAACTACCTTGTTGCATTCCTCTTTAGAAGAAAGTGAAGATGATTTTATGGATAGATTTTGGGGAGGATTAAACCGTGATATTCAAGAGATACTAATTCATGAAGAGTGTTATCCTATGGACCATTTGTTTCATCTTGCTTGCAAAGCTGAACAGGAAATAAAACGACGTGTTGGCCACGAGGAGAACAAGCGCATGGTGCACATTCCAAGAGTTGATATGATTGTTCCTTCAACTACTAGGCATACTATGACAACCACATCCGTTGTTGTCAGGACTACATCACCTCCACCATGTGACACATCGCCCCCGAGAGTGGCTACATCATCTGAGTTGATCATAAGAGGTAATGACAAAGGTACTGATCTTCCATCTCTACATGAGAATGATGAATGCCTTGTCAATTTGAATGCACCATCTGATGAGCTACCCACTACTTTGATCACACCACCTATTTTAGAGGACTACGTTTATAATTTGACTTTGCCATGTGATCAAACAACTGAAATACCAACAATTTTGAGTGCACCCATTGAATTAACTATTGATGCAAAAGAACCAATGTTTAATCATTTTGATATGACCTCTAATCTTGGTGATGATTCTGTGTTGAATGACTTATTGCATGTTTGCTTATTTAAGCATGTTGTAGCATGTAAATTTGATGCAAGTAAGGTTTATTCACCAATGTTGGGATGGTTTAATGATGAACATTGTCAATCTTTTGATATGAATAAGAGCTTCACTTATATGTGCAAACTGAGTTGCAATATTTTCATGCCTTCTACTTCTTGTGCTAATTTTTTGGCTTTAGATTTTATGAACTATGCAAGTTACTCATCTATTCATGTGTCATATATGCAAAAATCAAGGGAAGTAAAAATGGATGACATATACATATACAACATGTACACCTTGTCTCTTTTGTTAGCCACATTTCAGATTAAGCAACGCCGAGGACGACTTTATTTTCAAGAAGGGGAGGATGATGAGGACATGACTACCTTGGATATGACCAAAAATATTGCATATATGCATATTTGTCAGGTGATTTCTAGTGCAAACTATTCAATAATCTATTTATGTTATCCAGAACAAAAATACTTCACACACTTCTGTGTTTTGTCTAATTGCAGGTGTATGGGACATTTGTACAATCCACATATGAAGATAAGGAAGAAAGAGATGTTTATTTGCTGTCCAAAAAGTTCTCTCACGTCACTTTTGGCCCAAGAGAAGATAGAGTCCAAGTCTCTCACGTTCTGGATTCAGATTCGGACTGCACAGACATACCTGACTCAAAACGCACACAAGTTTTTCATACGGACTCCAAATTGGGTGATTCTTTTTTTGTTGGAAACTAGATTTCGTGCACTTTCCAACCCAATTGGAATCACCTTCAAATTCGTCCGGAGCGTTGAGTTGTGGACGAAACAATCTGATGCTGCAGCAGAATCCGAGTCAAACTACAAGTCGAAAGGTGTTACATCACTTCCACTTGGGCCCATTGGCTTTGTACGACCTAGATTTAGTTTTAGGCTGCCTTGGGACGTCCTCCCACCTCCTTGGCCGCCACCCCTTGCTCCTATATAAGTAGATCCATCTAGTAGCTTTTTCCTTGGGTTTTGTTTAGATTAAAAGTTCGCCATAGCTGCAACTTCGCGTACTTCGTTTGTGTTCAACGACCAGACAAAGGCGTCTCAGAACCCCACCTTGATCAATAAAGCTTTCATCTTATATTCGCAATATCCAGATTGCAATCTTAGTTTCTTGCTTGTTCTTCGTTTGCTCGCAGGAAACAGACCCTCGTGGTCAGGTTGATCGTGCTCCGGCGTGGTCAATAACCTCTCGGAGTTGGTTTAGCGATTGCTAAGGCGCGACGTCCTCGCACGTTCGTAGTCGGATCGTCAAAGTCGACTTCCACCAAAGCGATATCCATCATCTCATCGAAAGATCGGGACCCTCGCCTCTATCACATGGGGACCTAGTTGAGCCATTTGGATCTGTCATGGAAAGAGCTCGAGCAACTTCCTCAGCTGTGGTAGTTGGTACTGTATTAGTGTCAGCTGACGGAATTGGGTCTGCACGTAAGGGTGATGTATTGATGAGATCAATGATTGGCTCATCTTGAGCTATTTCATCAGCTGCTACTGCTAGAATTTCTTCAGGAATATTGTGGTGTTATGGAAGTCTTTCTCAGAGCCGGTATGAATTTCTTCAGTGCGCGCTGGTGACAGAGGCTCTTGAGTGAGGGGAGTGGTGACGGGTGAATTTGGGTGAGCTTCTTCCCAAAATTCGTCATGAAGAATGAGCGTTGTAGCTCGGTAATATCCATTTCCTCTTTTATTGCTTCACTACTTCCAGAGGAAACAGCAGCATGTTGTTCAGTCAGCAGAACCTGTGAGGGCTTCTGTGACATAACTTTGTGTAGTGAAGTATTCTCTTCCACTTCTATTTCGTCATCCACTTGCTATGTGGTAGCAGCAGAGTGGTTTTCTTCATCATCTTCATCATCCTGAGGGATTTGATAATCCACCCCATATTGAACAATCTGACGTTCACTATTGACAGGAGCTGCAGGCGCTTATGAGATTGGAATAGCATCAATTGGGATGACAATTGAAGACAATGTTGTCATCTTCAATTTCTTGACAATTTTGGGAGCAGTTGGAGGAGCTGAAGCTTTCCCTTTTCTAGCTTCTTTCTCAAAAGCTTTTGTCTTCTTCACTTCTGATGCTGAAGGAAGGGTGCTGATCTTCAAGGATGAAGCAGTTGGTGGTGCTATTGCTGAGGTACTCGATGGTTCAATTACTTCAGGAACGACTGATGTAGTCACCTTGGAAGGTTCTGTAGGAACAACATCATCAGTTGCCCTTTCACTTTCTTCATGCACAATTTCTTCAGTTGCTCTGGCAGTCTCTTGAGGAGATGGAGTTGTAGTTTCACTAGCATGTGCTGTTGCATGTGGAGCTGAGGAACTTGATGGTGGTTCCATGCCGAACTTAGCGCCTTCTCACTTGTTGTGTTCTTGAACCACCTTGGTTGAGGCAGTGAAGATTTTGAAATCTTAGGTGTTGAAGCCTTTGATGCTAATGGTTGGGCCTGTGAGGGTTTGGGACAGACATCTTTGGCTTGTTGGCCGACTTCTTCTGCATTGACTTCTTGGGAGTGCTTGCGCTGCCACTAACACTTGAACCAACTTCATTTGAAGCTTTTGCAACCCCGTTGAATTCCTCAATGACAATCTTTGCCTGGTTGGCCAGTTTAGCTAGACGCTTGGCCCATTCCTTGGGGAATTCTTCACCCCTTCGGACACTTGATGGATCAGTATGTTGTCCTTTAGCAAGCGGTGGCCTCTTCCAGGAGGCTTCACAGCAAAATCCTTCATATATTTGAGAGTGACATATTTGTATGCTCACCATCATATGTACAATATCTCTTGATTTTTTGTGTGCGTGTTTTGCGCTGCTTCTTGGTCTCAGGGCCATGAATATTCTCATCTGGCGTATAGTGCCCTGCATAGAAGTCGTCAGTTATCTCAAAAGCAGTCTGTTCCTCTTTCCTTTTGCCAACCTTTTGAGGCCTCTTTCCATCAGTCATTTTCTGTAATTGAGGATTTTGTACTCGGGAGGACTCCAAAGATGTTTGAAGGTTTTCCTCAAGCTGTGCTGCAAATGAATTAATTTGATGAGAACCTAGAGAATTGTCGGCAGACATTGTACCCGTGAACAGAGTATAATTGCAAGGAAATAGGGAAGAGTCACATGCGTTCTCATAGATTTTTGGAAAATAAACTAGTTGAGGAAATTGACCCTTATCGTCTTAACGCAATTCACAAAGTATTCTTGACCTAGGTTGATACAATCGCACAGTTGAGGAATCTAGTAGTTAAGAAAAACTTAGATGAAAATACTCAAGACTAGCCAAACGGAAGTGATGCAACATTGAAAGAGTGGTAAAATAGCACTTCAAGATTTTTTTAGTAGAGTGAAGATCATATGGGGCGGTAAAATTAGCATTTAACTACCCTAGTGATCAAGTGGATGATGAGGCAAAAGAAATCGTTAGCTCAAATCGTTTGTGCCCTAACTTGGTGACGAAATACGTGTACAGCGGCGGAGGAGGTGAAGAAATTCGCGTCTGGTGTGAGTACGTCGACAAAGAAATCGAGGCAGTGAAGCTCTTCTTCTTCGACGGCAATGAAACCAGCAACAGTGCTAGAGTTTGAGTACAGAGAGCAACAGGAGCTAGGAGGCGAAGTGAAATAACGGTGACAAGGTCAAGGCTATTTATAGCGATAGTGAAAACCAAGGGTTCCCAAAGTTTTTGACGAATAAGCCCCTGACTATTCGCATCTCGATGAGACATGTCACACATGCATTTTCACACTTAACCATGCATGTGAAGCGCGGGATGAAGTTACTATGACAACCACTAGAAAAACTTTGATATTTTAAAATGTGTTCGCAATTTCTTCAGTTGCCAAGGACACAATGAAGACTTTGAACGATGTCAAGTAGAATGCATATAAAGAAATTTTGAACATAGTGGGTTGAGCTTAGCATAGAGGGGAGCGGGTCCGATCACATCCACAAAGATGAATAAATTATCCTAAAGAATTAGTAATATGTGGATGCTGCTGACGACTTGAAAAGTTCAAATAAAAATTTAAATAAAGATTAGTGTAGAATAACCTCAAATGACGAATTTGAGAAGTTTGACGAAATAGGAAATGACAGAAAACTCAAATTTGAAGAATGTCATAAATAGGTGGTGGACTTACCCACCGTGTAAGAACTATATGACTACTGATACAACGCACAATTATCGTAGGGTTCTGAGAGTGAAGTTATTCATTAATTTCTTCACACTTAGAGGGTTAGTCTTCATTGATTGAATAAAAATGTTACTTTGTGTGTTGTGCATCAAAGTCATCAAGAGTGCATAAGCGTTAGGATGTGTGTCCACTTCAGAGGACATTCGAAGATTCTAGGATGTTTAGCTCACACCACAACTTGCAGAATATCTTTTCATCCAAGGGATTTTTTTAGTGAAGATATTGGCAAGATGGTCTGCAGGCTTCACATGGTCGATGACAATGCCTCCCTTCAGCACATGATCATGAAGAAAATGTTGAGGAATCTGAATATGGTTCGTCTTGGAGTATTGCACTTGGTTGTGGGCGATCTTGATAGCACTCTCATTGTCATAGAAGAGATGGACTTTCTTCACGTTAACGGCATAGCCCTTGATGGTTTGCTTGATCCATAGCAACTGTGGGCAGCGTGCACCAGCGACAATGTATTCAGCCTTAGCTATGGAAAGTGCCACGCTAGTCCACTTCTTTGAGGACCAACATACAAGAGATTGTCCGAGGAAATGGCATGTGCCTAATGTAGACTTGTGATCCGCACGATGTCCAGTGTAATCAGAATCACAAAATCCAGCTAGATCAAAAGATGAGCCCTTCGGATACCATAATCCAAGAGTTGGTGTGTGAGCTAAATATCGAAGAATTTGTTTCACAGCCTGGTGGTGTGATTCCTTCGGTGTCGCTTGAAATCATGCACACATGCAAACGCTAAGCATAATATCTAGCCTAGATGCACATAGGTAAAGGAGCAAACCAATGATGGAACGATATACCTTTTGGTCAAAATCTTTGCCATTTTCGTCAATGCCAAGTTGACCATTAGCAGGCATTGGAATTTTGAGGCCTTTGCAATCTTGCATGCCGAATTTCCTCAGGCAATATTTGAGGTATTTATCTTGAGATATAAATATGCCATTGGGTTGTTGATGAATTTAAAGACCAAGGAAGAATTCAACTATCCCATCATAGACATATGATATTATTCACGCATCATATATGCAAATTCGTCACTTAAACGCTTGTTAGTGAAACCAAAGATAATATCATCAACATATATTCGGCATATGAATAGTTCACCATCATAAGACTTTGTGAAAAGAGTAGGGTCAAGTGAACCGGGCTTGAAACCCTTTTTCTTCAGGAATTCCTTCAGAGTGTCATACCAAGCCTGTGGGGCTTGTTTGAGGCCATAGAGAGATTTGTTCAGTCTGGCGACCTTGTCAGGATGCTTTCGATCCTCAAAACCTGGTGGTTGAGAAACGTATACTTCTTCCTCAGGCTTACCATTGAGGAATGCACTTTGCACATCCATTTGATATAAGATAATATTGTGACGGTTAGCATATGCAAGCAATATACGAATAGCTTCAAGGCTAGCAACAGGTTCAAATGTTTCGCCGAAATGAATACCCTCTACTTGTGTAACCTTCTGCTACAAGACAGGCCTTATTCCTCACCACTCGGCCATTTTCGTCTTGCTTGTTGCGTTAGATCCACTTGTACTGATGATATTGTACTTGCATGGAAGGACGATTCACAAGATCCCACACATTGTTGAGCTCGAATTGTTGCAATTCTTCTTGCATGGCTTGAAGTACTCATGCTCCAGAAATACTTCATCAACTTTGGTGGGCTCTGTTATAGAGACAAATGCAAAATGCCCATAAAAGTTAGCTAGGTGTGAAGCTCTTGAGCGAGTGAGGGGACTAGGTCCATTGATGTTGTCGAGGATATTCTTAATCTGCACTTCATTCGCCCCTCATGGATGAGCTGGGCGAGGGCCTTGTTGAGGTTGAGCATTTTCCTCAGAGACATTTTCTTCAGTAGTAGTAGTTTCTTCATGACGGGGAATGATCACTTCTTCTTCAGCTACTTCTTCACTGGGGACTATTTCACCAGTGCCCATTGTCGGTGTCAAAACTAGCGGATCTCGGGTAGGGGGTCCCAAACTGTGCGTCTAAGGCTAATGTTAACAGGAGGCAAGGGACACGATGTTTTACCCAGGTTCGGGCCCTCTCGATGGAGGTAAGACCCTACTTCCTGCTTGATTGATCTTGATGATATGAGTATTACAAGAGTTGATCTACCACGAGATCGTAGAGGCTAAACCCTAGAAGCTAGGCTATGATTATGATTGTTCTTGTCCTACGAACTAAACCCTCCGGTTTATATAGACACCGGAGGGGGCTAGGTCTACGCAGAGTCGGTTATAGAGAAGGAAATCTACATATCCATATATCCAAGCTTGCCTTCCACGCAAAGGAGAGTTTCATCCGGAGACGGGACGAAGTCTTCAATCTTGTATCTTCATAGTCCAACAGTCCGGCCAAAGTATATAGTCCGGCTGTCCGAGGACCCCTTAATCCAGGACTCCCTCACCCATTAGCTTGATAGATTCCTCAGGAGGCATTCCATCTGGGATAGGAGGAAGGGCTCTCTTTGCGAGCCGTTAGTTTCATCAAACCGCACATCTACAGTTTCAACAACCTTGTTGTGGTAGGTGTTGAAGACTCTGTTGGTCTGCGAGTCCATTTAGTAACCAAGCACAAAACCCTCATGTGCTTTCGGTGCAAATTTGGAATTGTGGTGTGGATCACTAATCCAAGATTTAGCACCAAAGACTTTGAAATAACTTACGTTGGCTTTTTATCCGCGAGAAGCTCATATGACGTCTTCTTGAAGAATTTATGAAGATATACATGATTGATGATGTGACATGCAGTATAAATTGCTTCAGGCCACCATCAATGAGATGTCTTGTATTCATGAAGCTAGTGCAGGCCATCGCAATGAGTGTCTTGTTCTTGCGTTCAACAATTCCAATGTGCTAAGGAGTATAAGGAGCATATAGCACATGAGTGATACCAAGTTCATCAAGACAGTCATCAAGGCTTGTGTTCTTGAACTTGATGTCATTGTCGCTTCTGATATGCTTGATCTTGATGCCATAATTCGTCACGGCATAATTAGCGAACCGTCTGAGACACCTTACACTTTTGTCTTGAAGGAAATGATATGTGTTGGGGAACTTTGAATGGAAAAAAAATTCTACGCACACACAAGATCTTTCCATGAAGATGCATAGATATGAGAGGGGAGAGTATGTCTATGTACCCTCGTAGACCTTAAAGTAGATGCGTTTATCAACGTGGTTGATGTAGTCGTACACCTTCACGATCCACCTGATCAAGTACCAAAAGAACAACACCTCCGCGTTCAGCACATGTTCAGCTTGATGACATTATCGCCTTCTTGATCCAGCAAGACGGGTGAAGTAGTAGATGAGTTCCGGAAGCACGAAGGCATGGTGAAAGTGGTGATGCAACTATCTCTGTAGGGCTTCGTCGAGCACTACGAAAAAATGACCCAGGACGAACTACAGGGAGAGGGGCGCCACACATTGCTTGGGGATCGTGGTGTGTGTTGCCCCTCTCCCTCCACACATATATATAGGTGGAGGGTGGAGAGGAGGCAGCCCTAGGGTGCCCCAAGTGGCCGGCGGCTGCCCTAGAGGCCTGCCTAGCCACCCCCCTCCGCCCTTCCATATTTGAACATGGGGGGAGGAAAGGGGGGTAGCTGCCTTAGGGCGCCTCCCCCTTCCTTCCCTCCCTCCTTGGTGTGTGGGTAGGGGGTGGAGGGGCGCACGGCTGGTGTGCTTCCCCACCTTTGCCCATAAGGCCCACCGCTTTACCGGTAGCCTCCCGGAACCCCATCTGGCATTCCGATAAATACCCGGTTCTTCCAAAACCTTTCCGGTGACCAAATAACATCGTCCTATATATCAATATTTACCTCCAGACCATTCCAGAGATAATCATCATGTCCGTGATCTCATCCGAGACTCCGAACAAAAATTTAGTCATCAACTCACATAAGTCATATATTACTATATCGCCAATGAACGTTAAGTGTGGGCACCCTACAGGTTCGAGAATGATGTAGACATGACTGAGACGCCTCTCCGGTCAATAACAAATAGTAGGACCTAGATGCCCATATTGGTTCCTACACATTCTATGAAGATCTTTATTGGTCGAACCTTATGACAACATACGTAATTCCCTTTGTTTGCCGGTATGTTACTTGCCCGAGATCCGATCGTCAGTATCTTCATACCTAATTCAATCTCGTTACCGGCAAGTCTCCTTACTCATTCCATAATACATCATTTTGTAACTAATGCCTTAGTCACTTTTCTTGCAAGCCTATTGTGATGTTATATTACCGAGAGGGCCCTGAGATACCTCTCCAATATATGGAGTGACAAATCCCAATCTTGATTCATCCCAACTCAACAGACACCTTCGGAGATACCTGTAGAGCATCTTAATGATCACCCAGTTATGTTGTGATGTTTGATATCACACAAGGTATTCCTCTGGAATCCGGGAATTGCATGATCTCATGGTCGAAGAAACATGTATTTGACATTAAGAAAGTAGTAGCCGTAAACTAAATGATCAGATGCTATGCTAACAAGCGGGTCTTATCCATCACATCATTCTCCTAATGATGTGATCCTGTTATCAAGTGACAACACATGTCTAGGGTTAGGAAACCTTAACCTTCTCTTGATCAAGGAGCTAGTCTTGTAGAGGCTTACAAGGGACACGGTATTTATTTATGTATCCACACATGTATTTAAGTTTCCGGTCAATAAATTCTAGCATGAATAATAAACCTTTATCATGATCAAGGAAATATAATAATGACCATTTTATTATTGCCTCTAGGGCATATTTCCATCAGTCTCCCACTCGCACTAGAATCAATAATCTAGTTCATATCGCCATGTGATTAACACCCAAAGAGTTCACTAGAGTCAATAATTTAGTTCACATCGCCATGTGATTAATACCAAAAAGGTGTGATCATGTTTTGCTTGTGAGAGAGGTTTTAGTCAACGGGTCTGCAACATTCAGATCCGGGCGTACTATGAAAATTTCTATGTCTACAATGCTCTGCATGGAGCTACTCTAGCTAATTGCTCCCACTTTCAATACGTATCCAGATCGAGACTCAGAGTCATCCGAATCGGTGTCAATGTTTGCATCGACGTAACCCTTTATGATAAACTCTTTATCACATCCATAACTTAGAAACATTTCCATAGTCCTCTTAGGTAACTAAGGATAATTTTGACCATTGTCCAATGATCCACTCCTGGATCACTATTGTACCCCCTTGCCAAACTCATGGAAAGGCACACAACAGGTCTGGTACACAACATGGCATACTTTATAGAACATATGGTTGAGGCATAGGGAATGACTTTCATTCTCTCTCTATCTTCTACAGTGGTCGGGTTTTGAGTCTTACTCATCATCTTCACACCTTGCAACACAGGCAAGAACCCTTTCTTTGACTGATCCATTTTGAACTTCTTCAAAAAAATTGCCAAGGTACGTGCTTTGTGAAAGTCCTATTAAGCATCTCGATCTATCCTTATAGATCTTGATGCTCAATATGTAAGTAGCTTCACCGAGGTATTTCATTGAAAAATTCATTTTCAAGTATCCTTTTATGCTATCTAGAAATTCTATATCATTTCCAATCAACAATATGTCATCCACATATAATATTAGAAAGACTACAGAGCTCCCACTCACTTTCTTATAAATACAGGCTTCACCGTAAGTCCACATAAAACCATATGCTTTGATCACCTCATCAAAGCGTATATTCCAACTCCGAGATGCTTGCACTAGTCCATAGATGGATCGCTGGAGCTTGCACACTTTGTTAGCACCTTTAGGATCGACAAAAGCTTCTAGTTGCATCATATAAACCTCTTGTTTAAGAAATCCTTAAGGAATGCAGTTTTTACGTCCATTTGCCAGATTTCATAATCATAAAATGCGGCAACTGCTACATCATTCGGACAAACTTAAGCATCGCTACGGGTGAGAAAGTCTCATCGTAGTCAATCCCTCGAACTTGTCGAGAACTTTTTGCGACAGGTCAAACTTTGTAGATAGTGACATTACCATCAGCGTCCGTCTTCTTTTGGAAGATCCATTTATTCTCAATGGCTTGCCGATCATTGGGCAAGTCCACCAAAGTCCATACTTTGTTCTCATACATGGCTCCTTTCTCAGATTGCATGGCCTCAAGCCATTTATCGGAATCTGGGATCATCATAGCTTCTTCATAGTTTGTAGGTTCGCCGTGGTCTAATAACATGACTTCCAGGACAAGATTACCGTACCACACTGGTGCGGAACATGTTCTAGTCAACCTACGAAGTTCAGTAGTAACTTGATAGGGGCAAAGGTGTCCCGATGTTTCGATGAGATAGCAATCGTTTTCTGTGGGAGTCGACTTTGACGATCCGACTACGAACGTGCGAAGACGTTGCGCCTTAGCAATCGCTAAACCAACTTCCGAGGGGTTATTGACCACGCCGGAGCACGATCAACCTGACCACAAGGGTCTATTTCCTGCGAGCAAACGAAGAACAAGCAAGAAACTAAGATTGCAATCTGGATATTGCGAATAAAAGAGGAAAGCTTTATTAATGAAGGTGGGGTTCTGTGACGCCTTGGTCTGGTCATTGAACACAAACGAAGTACGCGAAGTTACAGCTATGGCGAACTTTTAATCTAAACAAAACCCAAAGTCTAAACGACGCCCTAAGGGCTGTATATATGGAGGAAGAGGGGGAATATTTTGTGGCCCTTGGAGGAGGGGTCCGAAACCAACCCTAACTCTTGTTTCCCCACACATACAGACTCTAAAAACAGCCTATACTTAAGTATTTCGAAAATACATGGGCCGGCCCAATAATAAGGTGACGCAGCACCTACAATAGCCTCTAGACGAAATTTATGAAGTGGCATCTTGTATATTTCGTCCAAGGCTTCATGCACTCCTTATGGTGCCTTCAAATTCCTGAAATCATCACTTGTAACTCCGTTCTTGATCCCCTTGCACATGTCATCAACTCCATGCGTGTTCTTGCTCCAATGTTCATCCTTCTCCAAGCTAGGCCCTTCATTTGTAAGCAAAAGAAATGTATCCAATTTAGGCAGCATCATATTCTCATGAACATTAGAATCATTACCAAGAAACGTAAGTACCTGGTAATTTAATTGGCGTGCGCGAGCTCTAGTAATTGGTCCAGTATATGTAATAGTAGGGGCTGTGGGTGTAACAATGGTATTGATGTCCTCATCATAACTTGATCTAAAGTTTCATTATCATCATCAGTAGCTTCCTCTCTAGTTGGTGTAGGCATCATGGGAATGGTTTGCTTTGATGTGCTACTTTCCAATTCGAGAGAAGGTACAATTACCTCATCAAGTTCTACTTTCATCCCACTCACTTATTTTGAGAGAAACTCCTTCTCTAGAAAGGACCCATTCTTGGCAACAAAGATCTTTCCTTCAGATCTGTGGTAGAAGGTGTACCCAGTACTTTACTTAGGGTATCCTATGAAGAGGCACTTCCCCGATTTGGTTTTGAGCTTATCAGGCTGAAGCAGTATGACATAAGCGTCACATCCCAAACTTTAAGAAACGACAGCTTAGGTTTCTTGCCAAACCATAGTTCAAACGGTGTCGTCCCAACGGATTTAGACGGTGCCCTATTTAACGTGAATGCGTCTGTCTCTAATGCATAACCCCAAAATGATAGTGGTAAATCGGTAAGAGACATCATAGAATGCACCATATCTAATAAAGTACGATTACGACAATCAGACACACCATTATGTTGTGGTATTCTAGGTGGCGTGAGTTTTGAAATAAATCCACATCATTTTAAATGAAGGCCAAACTCGTAACTCGAATATTCGCCTCCACGATCAGATCATAGAAACTTTATTTTCTTGTTGCAATGATTCTCCACTTCACTCTAAAATTTCTAGAACTTTTTAAATGTTTCAGACTTGTGTGTCATCAAGTAGATATATCCATACCTACTCAAATCATCTGTGAAGGTCATAAAATAACGATACTCGCCGCGTGCTTCAACACTCATTGGACCGCATACATCGGTATGTATTATTTCCAATAAGTCATTAACTCGCTCCATTGTTCCAGAGAAGGGAGTTTTAGTCATCTTGCCCATGATTCATAATCAAGTGATTCCAAAAGTCCATCGCATGGAGTTTTTCATGCGCTTTACACCAATATGACCTAAACGGTAGTGCCACAAGTATGTCACACTATCATTATCAATTTTGCATCTTTTGGCATCATTATTATGAATATATGTATCACTACGATCAAGATTTAACAAAAATAAACCATTTATCAAAGTTGCATGACCATAAAAGATATTACTCATATAAATAGAACAACCATTATTCTCTGACTTAAATGAATAACCATCTCGCAATAAGCAAGATCTAGATATAATGTTCATGCTCAACGCTGACACCAAATAACAATTATTGACGTCTAACACTAATCCAAAAGGTGGATGTAGAGGTAACTGATACGTCTCCATCGTATCTACTTTTCCAAACACTTTTGCCCTTTGTTTGGACTCTAACTTGCATGATTCGAATAGAACTAACCCGGACTAACGCTGTTTTCAGCAAAACTGTCATGATGTTATTTTTGTGCAGAAATAAAAGTTCTCGGAATGACCTAAAAATCCACGGAGCAACTTTTCAGAATAAATAAAAAATACTGGCAAAAGAATCAGCATCAGGGGGCCCACACCTTGTCCATGAGGGTCGGGGGTGCGCCCCCTGCCTCGTGGGCCCCTGGACGTCCGCCGACCTCAACTCCAACTCCATATATTTGTTTTCGCGGAAAAAAAATCAGAGAGAAAGTTTCATCGCGTTTTACGATACGGAGCCGCAACCAAGCCCTAATCTCTCTTGCGAGGGCTGATCTGGAGTCCGTTCGGGGCTCCGGAGAGGGGTATTCATCGCCGTCGTCATCAACAACTATCCTCCATCACCAATTTCAAGATGCTCACCGCCGTGCATGATTGATTCCATCGTAGGCTTGCTGGACGGTGACGGGTTGGATGAGATTTACCATGTAATCAATATAGTTTTGTTAGGTTTGATCCCTAGTATCCACTATGTTCTGAGATTGATGTTGCTATGACTTTGGTATGCTTAATGCTTGTCACTAGGGCCCGAGTGCCATGATTTCAGATCTGAACCTATTATGTTTTCATGAATATATGTGAGTTCTTGATCCTATCTTGCAAGTCTATAGTCACCTATTATGTGTTATGATCCGACAACCCCGAAGTGACAATAATCGGGATACTTCTCGGTGATGACCGTAGTTTGAGGAGTTCATGTATTCACTATGTGTTAATGCTTTGGTCCGGTACTCTGTTAAAAGGAGGCCTTAATATCCCTTAGTTTCCACTAGGACCCCGCGGCCACGGGAGGGTAGGAGAAAAGTTGTCATGCAAGTTCTTTTCCATAAGCATGTATGACTATATTCGGAATACATGCCTACATTACATTGATGAACTGGAGCTAGTTATGTGTCACCCTATGTTATAACTATTACATGAGGAATCGCATCCGACATAATTATCCATCACTGATCCAATGCCTACGAGCTTTTCACATATTGTGCTTTGCTTATTTACTTCACCGTTGCTACTATTACAATTACTACAAAACTGCCACTGTTACTTTTGCTACCATTACCGTTACTTCCATACTACTCTGCTACTAAATACTTTGTTGCAGATACTAAGTTATTCAGGTGTGGTTGAATTGACAACTCAACTGCTAATACTTGAGAATATTCTTTGGATCCCCTTGTGTCGAACCAATAAATTTGGGTTGAATACTCTACTCTAGAAAATTGTTGCGATCCCCTATACTTGTGGGTTATCAAGACTATTTTCTGGCGCCGTTGCTGGGGAGCATAGCTCTATTCTTTGAGTCACTTGGGATTTATATCTGCTGGTCACTATGAGGAACTTGAAAGACGAAAGAACTAAGATTTATCCCTCAACTACGAGGGGAGGTAAGGAACTGCCATCTAGCTCTGCACCAGATTCTCCTTCTATTATGAGTAAGCTTGTGACACCTAAACCTGCTTCTGCTATGAATTCAGATATGTCGCATGTTATTGATGATGCCACTTCTACTATGGATGATACTTATGATGAAACTACTTCTATGCTTGATACTAATGTGCCATTAGGTCAATTTCTTGATGAACAACTTGCTACGGCTAGAGAGAATGAAATAATTGAAAATGAAATTATTGAAGATAGTGATGATGAAGGTTCTCCCCCTAAATATGAATTGCCTGTTGTTCTTGAGGGTTATATTATGGATGAAGAAACTACTAGAGATATTCTTGCTTGCAATGATAGATCTGATCTTAATAAGTTATTAGCTAAACTGAAACTGAAAACTCTGAATGCTAGAATGAAATATGACCCTGCTTTTGCTACTTCACCTCTCTTTATTACTGATAAGGATTATGAATTCTCTCTCGATCCTGAGATAATTACTTTGGTTGAATCTAATCCTTTTTATGGCTATGAATCTGAAACTGTTGTGGCACATCTTACTAAGTTAAATGATATAGCCACCCTCTTCACTAATGATGAGAAATCTTGCTACTATTATATCCTTAAGATATTTCCATTCTCATTAAAGGGTGATTCTAAAACTTGGTTTAATTCACTTGATCCTGGTTGTGTGCGTAGTCCCGAGGATATGATTTACTACTTCTCTGCTAAATATTTCCCTGCTCATAAGAAACAAGCTGCCTTGAGGGAAATATATAATTTTGTGCAAATTGAAGAAGAGAGTCACCCACAAGCTTGGGGGAGGCTTCTCCAATTACTTCATGCTTTTCCTGATCATCCTCTTAAGAAAACTGAAATACTTGATATATTTTATAATGGACTAACCGATGCTTCCAATGACCACTTGGATAGTTGTGCTGGTTGTGTTTTCAGGGAAAGAACAGTCGATCAAGAAGAATTGCTATTGAATAATATGTTGACTAATGAAAATAATTGGACACTTCCTGAGCCAACTCCTGATCCAATTCCTGATCCAACTCCTGAGCCAATTCCTGGGCCTATTCCTAAACTAACTCCGAAGAAAAGGGGAGTTCTATTTCTTAGTCCTGAAGATATGCAAGAGGCAAAGAAATCTATGAAAGAGAAAGGTATTAAAGCTGAAGATGTTAAGAATTTACCTCCTATTGAAGAAATACATGGTCTTAATGTACCACCTATCGAAGAAACACATGGTCTTGATAACCCGACACAGGTAGTAAAGGTAAATTTTCTCTATAGATATGATAAAGTTGAAATCCCGTCTACTAAGTTTCCTAGCCAATGTTTAGATGAATTTGATGACTTTATGGCTAGACAAGAAAATTTCAATGCTTATGTTGGTAGATAATTAAAGAGTAATTATTACATGATTGGACGCTTGAGTGATTATATGGCTAGAGTTAAAGGTGAACTTAAACTCATTAGTAGATATGCTTCTATGGTTACCACTCAAGCAGAACAAGTACTTAAAGCTCAAAGTGATTTGCTCGATGAATTAAATAATAAACATGATTTTGCTGTTAGAGTGGCTACTAGAACTGGTAAAATGACTCAGGAACCTTTGTATCCTGAAGGCCACCCTAAGTGAATCGAGCAAGATTCTCAGAGAAATAATTTAGATGCACCTAGTCCTTCTTGAAAGAAGAAAAAGAAAAAAATGATAGGACTTTGCATGCTTCTAGTGAACCTGTGGTAGACACACCTGAGAATCCCAATGATATTTCTATTTCTGATGTTGAAACACAATCAGGTGATGAACATGAACCTAGCGATAATGTTAATGATAATGTTCATGTTGATGCTCAACCTAGCAATAATAATGATGTAGAGATTGAACCTATTGTTGATCTTGATAACCCACAATCGAAGAATCAATGTTATGATAAGAGAGACTTTGTTGCTAGGAAACACGGTAAAGAAAGAGAACCATGGGTTCAGAAACCCATGCCTTTTCCTCCTAAACCATCCAAGAAAGAGGATGATGAGGATTTTGAGCACTTTGCTGAAATGATTAGACCTATCTTCTTACGTATGCGCTTAACTGATATGCTTAAAGTAATCCGTATGCTAAGTACATGAAGGATATTATTACAAATAAAAGAAAGATACCGGAAGCTGAAATTTCCACCATGCTTGCTAATTATACTTTTAAAGGTGGAATACCTAAGAAACTAGGAGATCCAGGAGTACCAACTATACCATGCTCCATTAAAAGAAACTATGTTAAAACTGCTTTATGTGATCTTGGAGCCGGTGTTAGTGTTATGCCTCTCTCTTTATATCATAGACTTGAATTGAATAAGTTGACACCTACTGAAATATCTTTGCAAATGGCTGACAAATCAACTGCTATACCTGTCGGTATTTGTGAGGATGTTCCTATTGTGGTTGCAAACGTTACTATCATAACGAACTTTGTTATTCTTGATATTCCCTACGACGATAGTATGTCGATTATCCTTGGTAGACCCTTTTTGAATACTGCAGGGGATGTTATTCAATGCAACAAAGGCAATGTCACTTTTCATGTTAATGGTAATGAGCATACAGTACACTTTCCGAGGAAACAACCTCAAGTTCATAGCATCAATTCTATTGCAAAAATTCCAACTATCATTATTGGAGGTTTTGAATTTCCTCTTCCTACTGTCAAGAAGAAATATGATATTCTTAATATTGGGGATGTTCATATCCGCGTTGACGTAACCTAGTGTTATTTGAAATTTCTCTGGTTCCATGTTACTCGGAATGAGTTTGTTAACAAGACTTGATCAACCTTGTTAGTGGATTCCTTTTGATGATCATGAGACGGATGAAGTTAGAAGGCACAACCTTCTGTACCCTCTTTTTACCTTCTGTTATTTAGAATAAATAAAACAAAAATAGTATATTCTGTCTGTTTTCTGAATTATCAATGCAATAAAAAATACCCCAAAAATAAAAGTTCTCCAAATGCTCTACAAATTTAGTATGATTTTTTCTGGAATATTTGGCACTGAGAACACAGCAGGGGGAGCTGGCACCTGGCCACGAGGGTCCAGGGCGCGCCCACCCCTACAGGCCGCGCACCCTGCCTCGTGGGCCCATGGTGGCCCCCTCCACTTATTCCTGCACCCACACACTTCTTCTTCCTCCCAAAAAAATCACCATCTAGGTCAAGCATGAGTTCTAGCTCATTTTGCTACCATTTTCAATCTCCTTGCTCAAAGCTCCATTCACAAAACTGCTTTGAGGGATTGTTCTTTGGTATGTAAGTCCTCGAATGGTCCAATTAGTTTTTGTTCTAATGCTTTATTCATTGCAAATTCCTGCCTAGGTGACCCTATTCTTGAGCGTGCATGTCAAATTTATGAGGTCCCAAGTAATTCTAATGCATGATATAGGCTCTAGGCACTTGTGGGAGTAGTTGCTATCAATCTTATTGAGTTTGATTCACTTTTATCTTGAGTTACTAAAAACTTCAGAAATTTTCAGAAAAAGATGAAGAGATTTTTCTTGAGGGGCTCTTCTAGCCAAGGCTCCAAGGATAAGCAAGCTAAGGAGAATGAAAAGCCTAAGTATAATATTCCTCGTGTGGCGGAAGTACGCCCGTGTGAATGGCCTTGTGATGATTTCTTGAGAGCAGCCGGGATTTATGATGGTTTTTATTCGCTGGCTGATAATGCGAGCCTCACCGACTTCCTCCACGACCGGATTGAACAGTATCTCTTACTCACAAATATTTCATGCAGAACTTCTACTATTATCCTAAGAAATCACCTCCTTCAGTAGAGTTTCATTTATATAATGTTGCTAGGGAGATGTCACTAGATGAATTTTGTGCGGTTTGCAAGATACCTTTTGGGGCAGCTTAGAGGAACCACATCGTAAAGATGTGGATGGATTTATTGATACTATTACCGTAGGGGAATCTAGGAAGGTTTCTGATGCAAGAATTACTAGCATACATTTTCCTGTTTTACGCTACTTTGCTATATTTGCTAGTAGATGATTAATTGGTCGCGGAAACTGTGGAAACCTTAGTGTTCCTGATATTATTATTTTGTTCCATGCTTTATTTCGTGATCACTCTGTTAGTATGGGTGCTATTATTGCTAAACGATTAAGTCTGAACCGTACAAAGGGCCCCATCTTTGGAGGTATCTATGCTGCACGCCTTGCTAAACATTTTAGGATACCCATTAGGCATTTTGAGAAAGAGGAAAAATTGATGCCCCAACCTTTCTAGATTATAAGATGCTTCTGTATAATTTGAGATTTCATAAGAAACACAGTGAGACTATTATCTTGCATGTGCCCTCTTTGTTTGATTTAACTGCAGGCCATTACCTTGTCTTGCCGGCGGCCGTTTACGCATACCGGGGCCAGACATCAGCCCAGAGCCTGAGCTGGAACCACCACTTGACCCTTATCGACCATCATCTTATTAGTGGGATCCGGAGGAGATCGCCAGTCAGTGGCAGTACAATGACACTCCTCAGTACACCGGGGAGAGTAGCCGCGATCCATGGGCATAGACCAACTTAGGCCAAAAGCCTAAGCTTGGGGGAGTATGCATTTCCCACCCACATTACATTCATGTTCACACACTCATTCTAGTTGTTGGTGCTCATACTTTTTCATTGTACTATCCATGCTAGTTTAATTTCTTTTTCTAGCTTACTTCTTGTGTGTTTGATAAACTTTAAGAAAAAAACCAAAACAATTAGTTAGTTTAATTTCCATGTTGCAGTAGTAGTAAGTAAAAGAAAACCCAAAAAGATTTCTCGTTCTTCTTCTGCTTGTTGGGAGCTTTCCTGTGTAAATAGTTTTATTTCTTTTCTTTGGGGGTCGAGAGGAGAACACAATAATGAAAATATTTAGTGGCTCTAATGTGCATGATTGTTGATTTAATTAAGAGCCCATATTACCTTGTCTTCTCCTTTGAATTGAATGCTTGCAGATTCCAGCTTAGTCCAATGCACGTGCACTATTATTATTATCCACACCATTCGGTCGTGCAAGTGAAAGGCCATAATGACGATATGTGATGGACTGGCTGAGATGAGAGAAGCTGGTATGAACTCGACCTATCTTGTTTTTCTAAATATGATTAGTTCATCATTCCTGATTCAGCCTATTATGAATAAACATGTTTGCAAAGATTATAGTTGCTTATGCCATGCTCAATTAGCTATGAGTTTATAATGGTTTACCTTGCGTGCCAACATGCTAGTAAAATGGTTGTGATGTGGTATGATAGGGTGGTATCCTCCTTTCAAAGAATTGAGTGACTCGACTTGGCACATGTTCATGCATGTAGTTAAAACAAAATCAACATAGCCTTCACAATATTTATGTTCATGGTGGACTATATCCTACTCATGCTTGCACTCGGTGTTGATTAATTTTAATGCATGTTCATGACTATTGTCGCTCTCTCAGTTGGTCGCTTCCCAGTCTTTTTCTAGCCTTCACCTATACTAAGGGGGAATACTGCTTGTGCATGCAAACACCATAAACCCCAAAGTTATTCCATATGAGTCCACCATACCTTCCTATATGCGGTATCTACCTGCCGTTCCAAGTAAATTTGTATGTGTCAAACTCCAAACCTTCAAATGAAATTATGTTTTGTATGCTCGAGTAGCTCATGTATCAACTAGGGCTGACTGTATCTTCCATGTTAGGCGGGTTATTCTCAAGAGGAGTGGACTCCGCTCCTCACTCATGAGAAAATGGTTGGTCACCGTGATGCCCATCCCCATGCTCAAATCAAATCAAAATAATTAAACAAAACTCCCCCAGGATTGTTGCTAGTTGGAGGCACCCGTTGTTTCGGGCAAGCCATGGATTGATGCTTGTTGGTGGTGGGGGAGTATAAACTTTACCATTCTATTTGGGAACCGCGTATAATGTGTGTAACATGGAAGGTATCGAGATCTCATAGTTGTTATGTTGACAGTGAAAGTATACCGCTCAAAATATTATTTATCTCTATTTCAAAATCGAGCTCTGGCACCTCTACAAATCCCTGCTTCCCTCTGCGAAGGTCCTATCTATTTACTTTTATGTTGAGTCATCACCCTATTATTAAAAAGCACCCTCTGGAGAGCACCGCTGTCATTTGCAAGCATTACTATTAGTTTATATTGGGTATGACTATGACTGGATCTCTTTTACCATGAATTACAATGTTTAGTCAGTCCTTGATCTTTAATGGTGCTCTACATTTATGTTTTGCGGTCTCAGAAAGGGATAGCGAGATACCATCTTGTTATATCATATTATGATTATTTTGAGAAAGTGTTGTCATCCGAGTTTTATTATTATTGCTCGCTAGTTGATTATGCCATTGATATGAGTAAACATGAGACCTAAGTGTTATTGTGAATATGGTTACTTCATAATCTTTGCTGAAAACTTGAATGCTGGCTTTACATATTTTCAACAACAAGAGCAAGCAGAGTTCGTAAAAGTTTTTCTTTATCACTTGCAGTTTGTCAACTAAATTGCTTGAGGACAAGAAAAGGTTTAAGCTGGGGGGAGTTGATACGTCTCCGTCGTATCTACATTTCCAAACACTTTTTCCTTGTTTTGGGCTCTAACTTGCATGATTTGAATAGAACTAACCCGGACTGACGTTGTTTTCAGTAGAACTGCAATGGTGTTATTTTTGTGCAGAAATAGAAGTTCTCGGAATGACCTGAAAATCCACGGAGCAACTTTTCAGAATAAATAAAAAATACTGGCGAAAGAATCAGCCTCAGGGGGGCCACACCCTGTCCAGGAGGGTGGGGGGCGCACCCCCTCCCCTAGGGCGCTCCCCCCTGCCTCGTGGGCCCCCTGGGCGTCCACCGACCTCAACTCCAACTCCATATATTTTTTTTCATGGAGAAAAAAATCAGAGAGAAAGTTTCATTGCATTTTACGATACGCAGCCGCCGCCAAGCCCTAATCTCTCTGGGGAGGGCTGGTCTGGAGTCTGTTCGGGGCTCCGAAGAGGGGGATTCATCGCCATCGTCATCATCAACCATCCTCCATCACCAATTTCATGATGCTCACCGCCGTGCGTGAGTAATTCCATCGTAGGCTTGCTGGACAGTGATGGGTTGGATGAGATTTACCATGTAATCAAGTTAGTTTTGTATGGGTTTGATCCCTAGTATCCACTATGTTCTGAGATTGATGTTGCTATGACTTTGATATGCTTAATGCTTGTCAGTATGGCCCGAGTGCCATGATTTTAGATCTGAACCTTTATGTTTTCATGAATATATGTGAGTTCTTGATCCTATCTTGCAAGTCTATAGTCACCTATTATGTGTTATGATCCAACAACCCCGAAGAGACAATAATTGGGATACTTCTAAGTGATGACCGTAGTTTGAGGAGTTCATGTATTCACTATGTGTTAATGTTTTGCTCCGGTACTCTATGAAAAGGAGGCCTTAATATCCCTTAGTTTCCACTAGGACCCCGCTGCCACGGGAGGGTAGGACAAAAGATGTCATGCAAGTTCTTTTCCATAAGCACGTATGACTATATTCAGAATACATGCCTACATTACATTGATGAACTGGAGCTAGTTCTGTGTCACCCTATGTTATAACTATTACATGAGGAATCGCATCCGACATAATTATCCATCACTGATCCATTGCCTACGAGCTTTTCACATATTGTGCTTTGCTTATTTACTTTACCGTTGCTACTGTTACAATTACTACAAAACTGCTATTGTTGCTTTTGCTACCATTGCCGTTACTTCCATACTACTTTGCTACTAAATACTTTGCTGCAGATACTAAGTTATCCAGGTGTGGTTGAATTGACAACTCAACTACTAATACTTGAGAATATTCTTTGGCTCCCCTTGTGTCGAATCAATAAATTTGGGATGAATACTCTACCCTCGAAAACTGTTGCGATCCCCTATACTTGTGGGTTATCAGTAACGCGCCGACGATGATGACATCGACCTTGGAACCATTCCCGACTCGCATTGTCACCTCATCCTTAGCCAATCTTCGTTTATACCGCAGCTCCTCTTTTGAGTTACAAATATGAGCAACCGAACTAGTATCAAATACCCAACCCCTACTAGGAGCATTAGTAAGCACTATTGCAGGATGCTACTAACGCGACACTATAATCAGAGACCCTTCGACGAAACTATGTGTGATGCATTAATCGCAAATGGTGATGTAAAAACACCATCAAAAAAGATGCAAAACATTGGCGATGGCGGATACATCAAACAAGGTTCAGCTTTTAGTTGCGTGTGTGATGTGGGGCATACGGTTTAGTTCAATGAAATGTTTGCGATGAGGAAGAAGAACAGAAATGGGCAGCCAAATGAAGGCATGTGTGATATATGACATATAGTTCAGTCGGATTAACTATTTGTGATAAGGCAGAACAAAAGAAACGGGCAGCCAGATGAAGGTGTGTGCGATTGAGGGCATACACTTCAGACAGATGAACAATTTTTCGATTAGGCAACACAACAGAAACGTCAGCCAGATCAACGTGTCTGCCATTGACGACATACACTTCACATGGATGAACGATTTGCAATTAGCCACAACAAATAGGAACAGTGAGACAGATCAATGTGTGTGCACTAGACGGGCACACATTCTAATTAAAAGAAGCGTGCGCGATGGTAATAACGAGCGCGCACGGTTGTTGGAACAAGACGTGTGCTAAAATCGCCTATTGTGGTGCACCCTATGGAGCAAACACCACATACGCGGCCGAGAAAGCGTGCCCACGTTACACCGCCCGGGAATAGTGCCACACTTAGAAAATATAGAACCGTCAACAAATTTTGAGCATGCGTCCCGTCACATTCCAAATTACTACCACGCTATATTTAATTGCAAACATGTTCACACCGATCAAAACCTAAACGGTTTCCCACTTAGGAGCGTATTAGTACTCGGTTATAAATACTACTAGTCCAAGACGACTCCACATTCCTCCTCAACTCCTCATCCACAAAAACAAACAAGTAATTCATAGTCATTCCCTTGCGTCTGCCATGGCCAGCGTGAGTTCTGGTTCAAGAGATTACTACCAGGGAGAGGCGAGCAAGGAAGTAGAAGCACGAGAGATGTCCCGCCTCACCGCGAAAGTAGCCGACATGTCCCGCCGTGTGGTCGTAGCAACACAGAGGTACCGCCGCACCACTGAAGCAACACAGAGGTCCCGTCGAGCCGTCGATGCAGCAGACTGGTCCGGCCGCGCTGCAGAAGCAGCAGAGATGTCCCGCCGCGCCAGGAATGCAGCAGAGATGTCCTCCCGCACCACGGTGGCCTCGGAAAATTTCTCGCGGGTAGGCGAGGACTCTCACAGGCGCATGCACACTATGCTCGATGACCTGATACGTCGGATCTCTGACTGGATGAAGCAGCAGGACGAGATGAATGCCTCGTTTGAAAATACTACCAGTGTCATCTGGGGACTAGGGAGGACAAGGTAAAGCTCCGCACCGAGCGCGACCTGCTGAGGGCAAAGACCGACGGAATGATGAAGCAGCACAAGGAGACCACTGCCTTGTTGCAGATGACTAGCGTCATCGTCAAGAGACTTAAGGACGAGAATGCCATGCTCCGCATCAAGCGCCAAAGGCTGGTGGAGGAATATGTGGATGCTCTCAAGCAGTGTCTTGAGGACACAAAAGAGCTCATCGTCGCTCACCGCAGAGACTAGTTCCCTCGGCCTGCAGCAACGCATCAAGAAAGTAGAGATTAGCGAGCCAGATCATTGTCTTCCTTCTTCTCTTGCCCTTGTGTATTTCGGGGCATTGCCACATGTGGCTTTTTTAATTATCTTCCTAAATATGTAAGACAATTATTATCCACTATGATCGTCCTTATATTCAGCAGTCTTGCTACAAGTCGAAGTTGATACTATATAGGTGCGTCGGATCTTACATTAAGATCTATGCAAAACTTTCTTTTCAGATTTTCTTTTTTGTCTCTTAAATCTCAGTCGAGTGAGACATAGCCACGCCATGAAACAGGGGCCCGGGCGCCATTAATGAAGACGTTGGGAGGGAGGCGGGCGGCGAATAGAGGTCAAATGGCTCTCCTCCCATGAGCACGCGCAGGGGTCTGATCGCACGCATACTCAAATAGCTACCCCACACGGCACCTCCTGGCCAATAAAGAAAAGGGGACGCCTGGCGGCACGTAAATGGTAAATGGAATGCCCACAGTTTCAATAATACTTGTGTTTCCGATTTGTAACATGACAACACTTGTTTCCAAAATGACTTTGTTGATTGTTAATCTGTATGCCTTCGCAAATCAGACAAAAAATTTACCACAGCATGTTGGTGCCACGTCATGACATCATGCCAAGTTTCATGATTTTCAGGCGAGTATTTGATTAACGTGAATTTTAAAACCATGTTTCTCGATGTTTCCGACCGAGCCAAGACACCCAGATGTTTGAATTCCATTCCCTTTTCTTCCATGGGTCCTAGAAATTCACCCAAGTACACATAAATGATTTTCCAACTAACTTTTGCGCAATCGAGCATGCGCTTGTACTTGAAATTTGAATTATGTGCATTAAATGCCTGGGAAATCAATAAATGTATAAAAAGGTTAAACGAACCCGGAATAATTCCAAAATTTAGCACAAAACTCCTTTTTGTTCTAAGCTGCTCGTGTAAAAAAATCAAGGCGGGAGAAGCCAGTGTATGTCATTTTGCACATGGAGGTGACACGTTCCCTCTCGGAACCACGAGCCTTCTTGAGAGAAGCTCTGGTTTGCAAGAAGCTTATACCAAAGCCTGTCCCAATTCGGCGAAAAAAATTAGCAGAACATGTTGGTGCCATGTCATGATGCCATGCCAAGTTTCATGATTTTCAGGCGTGTTTTAGATTTTACAGGAATTAAAAAACCAAGTTTCTCAATATTTCCGGCCGAGCCACGACGCCTAGATGTTTGAATTCCATTCCCATTTCTTGCATGGGACCTAGAAATTCACCCAAGGACAGACATGTGATTTTTCAACCAACTTTGGTGCAGTGGAGCATGTGCTTGTAGTTCAAATTTGAATTATGCACGTTAAATGCCCAGAAATTCAGTTAATGTATAAAAAAGGCCAAACCAACCCGGAATAATTCCAAAATTTAGCACGAAACTCCTATTTGGTCTAAGCTTCTTGTGTAAAAAAATTAACGTGGAAGAAGGAAGTGTACGTCGTTTCGCACACGAAGGTGACACGTTCCCTCTCGGAACCACGAGCCTTCTTGTGAGAAGCTCTGGAGTGCAAGAAGCTTATACCAAAGATTGTCCCAATTCAGCCAAAAAAATTACCATAGCATGTTGGTGCCATGTCATGACACCATGCCAAGTTTCATGATTTTCAGGCATGTTTTGGATTTACATGAATTAAAAAACCAAGTTTCTCAATATTTCTGGCCGAGCCACGACACCCAGATGTTTGAATTCCATTCCCGTTTCTTGCATGGGACCTACAAATTCACCCAAGGACACACATGTGATTTTTCAACCAACTTTGGTGCACTGGAGCATGTGCTTGTAGTTCATATTTGAATTATGCATGTTAAATGCCCTGAAATTCAATTAATGTATAAAAAAGGCCAAACCAACCCGGAACAATTCCAAAATTTAGCACGAAACTCCAATTTGGTATAAGTTGCGTGTGTAAAAAAATTAAGCCGGGAGAAGGTTGTGTATGTCGTTTCACACACGGAGGAGACACGTTCCCTCTCGGAATCACGAGCCTTCTTGTGAGAAGCTCCAGTTTGCAAGAAGCATATACGAAAACTTGTCCCTATTCGGCCAAAATATTTACCACAGCAAGTTGGTGCCATGTCAAGACACCATGCCAAGTTTCATGATTTTCAGTCGTGTTTTGGATTTACAGGTATTAAAAACCAAGTTTCTCAATATTTCTGGCCGAGCCACGATGCCCAGATGTTTGAATTTAATTCCCATGTCTTGCATGGGACCTAGAAATTCACCCAAGGACATACATGTGATTTTTCAACCAACATTGGTGCGCTAGAGCATGTGCTTATAGTTCAAATTTGAATTATGCACATTAAATGCCCGGAAATACAACTAATGTATAAAAAGGGCCAAACGAAGCCAAAATAATTCCAAATTTTAACACATATAGTTATATGTTGCCTCTGTAAAAAATCAAGGGGGGTAGGTAGCGTATATTGTTTCGCAGACAAAAGTGACACGTCCCCCCTTGGGAACCATGAGTCTTCTCGAGAGAAGCTCTAGTTTGCAAGAAGCTTATACCAAAACTTGTCCAAATGCGGGCAATTTTTTACCATAGCATGTTGGTGCCATGAAATGACACCGTGCCAAGTTTCATGATTTTCAAATGAGTTTTTAATTTATAAGAATTTAAAAACCAAGTTTCTTTATGTTCCTGGCCGAGCCACGACGCCCAGATGCTTGAATTTCATACCCATTCTTCCATGGGATCTATAAATTCACCCAAAGAAACACATGTGATTTTTCAACAAACTTTGGTGCACTGGTGCATGTGCTTGTAGTTCAAATTTGAGTTATGCACATTAAATGCCTAGAAACTCAATTAATGCATACAAATGCCAAATGAACCCGGAATAATTCCAAATTTAAACACGACACTCATGTAGTTGCATGTTCACTAGCAACTCAAACACCATCCTTTCCCTCTGTAACATCATTTTGTCCTTCAAAACACAATGAAAAAATCAGGTATACCACAAACAGTTTACTAGCAAGAATCATGTGGGATGCAATACAAAATATCTTGGCTCGGCGTCTTGTCTGGCTTACACAGGAAGCTTCGTCGTCTATAGTCCACTGCCCGCTTGAACCACACTTGCGTACCAGTTTCTCGCGGCTTCGAGCGAAATTTTTCTGCCGCAGCGAAAATACCTATCTCCATGGCCCCTCCCTCCCACCCAAAGCCACATTTCCACTGTTCCTCCTTCCTTTCCAAGTTCAAACCTTCACAGCTGCTTACTAGCAGCTCAGCCTCCTCGCTGGCGACCCTTCTACTTGCAGCGCCGCCTCCTCATCAGTGACCCTTCTTCTTGCAGCGCCGCCTCCTCGCCATTGACCATTCTTCTTGCTGCATGGCCTCCTAGTTCGACCCTTCTTCTTGATGCGCGGCCTCATCGATATGGTCAGGTAATCCACACCCCACCCAAACCATCCTCCTCCTTTCCATCCCACACCCCGACCGACGGTGCGGCACCTTCCACCGAAATCACTGACCCCGTCCTCCAATTAAGCGCCGCCCACAGCCATTTTGCACGCAGTATAACATGGAGCTCAGTAGCATCTGGCAACAGAGAAGCAAATCGCGGTTGCATGTGCGCATGAGGTCGCTATGACTGCCATGCATGCCGATAGCCAAATCTTGGAGGAGCACCTCGTCTTTGAGGCCACCGTCGACACCGCCACGTGGTTGTCTATTTTAAAATATAGTTCGTTCTATTTTCTTGAGGCCACCGTCAGTGCCTTCTAGTGATTTGTCCTCTGTAATGTTAATATGCAATCTGATGTCTAGTTAATAGATTGGTCCTCTGAAATGTAATGTTCAGTTAACAGTTTGGTCCAATGATAATCCCCAAGTGCAGGGAATCATCATAGCAATTTCCAAAGGTGGAAGTGATAAGCATGGAGTGTCGAACCCACAAGGAGCTAAAGGTAAGATCAATATCCTCTCAAGTCCTATCTGCCACTGATATGACTCTACGTACATAGAACATTTGCTTCCAACTAGAAACAATAAATAAAACTATGTTGTGGGTATGAAGAGGATAACTTTGCATGGTATCGGAGAGCTAAAATATAAAAGTAGGTGATATTATCATAAAGTTAGAATATATTACTTAAGTATTATAAATAGCGAGTGTGGAATAATGATGGGTCGGTGTGCAGAATTGTCCTAAGCAATTATTAAGAAGATCGGTAATCATTATGGCAATTTCATATGAGGGAGAGGCATAAGCTAACCTACTTTCTCTTCTTGGATCATATGAACTTATGATTGGAACTCTAGCACGCATCCGCAACTACTAAAGATCATAAGGTAAAACCCAACCATAGCATTAACATATCAAGTCCCCTTTATCCCATATGCAACAACCCGCTTACTCGGGTTTATGCTTCTGTCACTCAAGCAACCCACTATAAGCGAATCATGGAAGTATTGCAACACCCTACAACGGGAATCCCTCGTGCTTGCTGAGGGAGTCCTGGATTAAGGGGTCCTCGGACGGCCGGACTATTAACATGGGCCTGAGTGTTGGGCTATGAAGATACAAGACAGAAGACTTCTTCTCATGTCCGGATGGGACTATCCTTTGCGTGGATGGCAAGCATGGTGATTCGGATATGTAGATTCCTTTCTTTGTAACCGACTTTGTATAACACTAGTCCCCTCCTGTGTCTATATAAACTGGAGGGTTTAGTCCGTAGAGGCAATCATAATCATAGGCTAGACTTCTAGGGTTTTAGCCATTACGATCTCATGGTAGATCAACTCTTGTAATACTCATATTCATCAAGATCAATCAAGCAGGAAGTAGGGTATTACCTCCATGGACAGGGCCTGAACCAGGGTAAACAATGTGTCCCCCCGCCTCCTGTTACCATTAGCCTTAGCCACACAGTTCGGGACCCCCTACCCGAGATCTGCCGGTTTTGAACCGACATTGGTGCTTTCATTGAGAGTTCCGCTGCGTCATCACCAAAAGGTCTGATGGCTCTGTCAATCGTCTACAACAATGCAGTCTAGGGGGAGGTTTTCCTCCCTGGACACATCTTCGTATTCGGTGGCTTCATACTGCGGGCCAACTCGCTTGGCCATCTAGAGCAGATCTAAAGCTACGCCCCTGGCCATCGGGTCAGATTTGGAAGCTTGAATTACGTGGCCAATATCCGCGGAGACTTGATCTTCGGCGGTTTCGAGCCCATGACGACAGCTCCCTGCCACCACGATGAACATGACCTAAATCTCTCATCGTACCGTTCAGAGGAGATAGCACCTATAACCGCTCTGGCCTTAGATCCGGAGCAGATTGCGCCATCCGAGGACGGGATGCTCAACCCCTTCATGGAAGCCGTAGACTCAGCAGCGATGGAGCCGCACACTGGTCCAACCTAGAGCGGGGCCTGTGTCATCGGAACCTCGGATTTGTTTCCGCGCATAAGTTCCAAACCACACACATCCTCGCCCATCGAACCTGATCAGGCGCCGATCATCGAGTTCAGCTCCGCGGACATCTTCCGGCACTCACCTTTTGGCGATGTGCTAAATTCGGTTAAAACCCTCTCCTTGTCAGGGCACTCACATCCGGACTATATCCGGTTTGAACGGGAAGCTGATGACGGAGAATTTTGCTTCCCACCCACCACCCACTTCATCACCACTGTCGAAGACTTAACCGACACGCTCGATCCAAAGACATTAACGGCATGGACGACGATGCCGGAGAGGAGGAGGCACGAAAACCACCACCCATAGGGCGGTGGACGGCTACATCCTCATATGATATAGAAATGGTGGACACACTTAAAGAGAAGGAGGCCGACGGAGATAATGATATGCCTGTCGATGAACCTCCCAAACGTCGGCGTCAGAAGCGCCGATCTCGATCCGGCAAAGGGAAAAACAATAACATTGTCATGGACGACGGTGATAATCTGGACCAAGCCGAGGACCCCGCCGACCCAGCATTGGAGCACGACGTGCGAGAGGATGGCGAGCATAGTCCGGGGACGTTATCTGACCACTGCGATGCCGAAGATAGCAATTATCAACCTTTCTCCAAAGAGGAGATTAGCCTGGGTAACGACGAATTCGTCATCCCAGAAGAACCCTTAGAACAAGAATGCCTCCATCAAAAGCTTATCGCCACTGCAAGGAGCCTGAAGAAGCAGAAGCAGCGGCTTAAAGCCGCACATGATACGCTCAACACGGATGGAACGAAGTGCTAGACGCTGAGGTATAATATGGCTGTAATCGCAAAAACAAAGGGCTATCCGAAGCGTAAACTGCTCCCCGAATTAGATAACGAGGCTATTGCGTCTATACCGCCGAAAAACAATATGGCTGATAAGCCGGACCGACCACCTCATGGACGAGACAAAGTGGCTAGCAATGTCGTACACAAGCCCGCACCCCTTCCCGTAAAGGAAGGGAGGTTGCGGCTCAGGACTAGAAACACGATCTACGTGAGGACCTGGACAAGAAGGCTAGTAAAACCAGATTCTTCTACGGATCTAGGGACCATGCCCCCACACAGGATTATGGCTATCAAGCCAAATACGCCAATCATATACCAGTTCGAAGTCGATACTGAACATCACAACTGTCGAACCCACGCCATGACACACTCAAATACAGGGGTGCTGCGCACCCCCTATGCTTCACCGATGAGGTGCTGGATCACGAATTCCTAGAAGGGTTTCAACCCGTAAACATCGAGGAATATGATGGAACGACAGAACCGGCGGTCTGGATAGAAGAATCTATTCTTCACATCCACATGGCTCCCGGAGATGATCTCCACGCCATCAAATACTTACCCCTCAAGCTGAAAGGACCAGCTTGACACTGGCTAAAAATCCTCCTAGAAAATTCCATTGGAAGTTGGGAAGAACTTGAGGATGCTTTTCGGGCCAATTTTCAAGGGACTTATGTCCGGCCCCCGGACGCTGACGATCTAAGTCACATAATCCAACAACCCGGGGAATCAGCCTGTAAGCTTTGGAACCGGTTTCTCACTAAGAAGAACCAAATTGTTGATTGCCCGGAAGCCGAAGCCTTAGCAGCCTTCAAGCATAGTGTCCGGGATGAATGGCTAGCTAGACACCTCGGCAAGGAAAAACCAAGGACAATGACATCCCTAACTACACTCACGACCCGTTTTTGCGTGGGCAAGGACAACTGGTTAGCCCGTAGCAGCACCAGCGACCCTGGCACATCTGAAGTCAGGGATGGCAATGGAAAGCCATGACGTAACAAAAGCAAAGGTCGAAACAATGAGGGAAGCCCAGATGATACAACAGTAAACGCTGGATTCAGTGGATCCAGACCCAGTCAGCGGAAGAAACCATTTAAAGGAAACAAAGATGGTCCATCCAGCCTAGACAAAATATTAGACAGGAACTGTCAGATCCATGGCACCCCCGCTAAACCCACGAACCACACCAAACGCAGGTGTTGGGTCTTCAAGCAAGCCGGCAAGCTCACCGCCAAACACAAGGGGAAGGGACCTCAGAGCGAAGATGAGGATAAGTCTCGCCAACCGAACACGGAGGGACAGAAGAAATTTCCATCGGAGATCAAAACAGTGAACATGATCTACGTCACTCATATCCCAAAGAGGGAGCGCAAACGCGCACTCCGAGACGTCTATGCCGTTGAGCCTGTTGCCCCTAAATTCAACCCATGGGTGGCCTGTCCGATCACCTTTGATTGCAAGGATCACCCGACTAGTATTCATCATGGAGGTTCGGCTGCCCTAGTGCTCGACCCAACAATCGATGGATACCATCTCACTCGAGTCCTCATGGATGGCTGCAGCAGCCTAAATCTGATATATCAGGACAATGTCCGCAAGATGGGGATAGACCTGTCAAGAATCAAGCCAAGCAGCACGACCTTTAAAGGATTTATGCCGGGCGTAGAAGCCCGCTGCACGGGCTCTTTAACATTGGAAGTCGTATTCGGCTCTCCCGATAACTTTCGAAGCGAAGAGCTAATCTTCGACATAGCTCCATTCCGAAGTGGCTATCATGCACTACTCGAAAGAATGGCCTTCACCCGCTTTAATGCAGTCCCACATTATGCTTATTTAAAGCTCAAAATGCCCGGACCACGGAGCGTCATTACGATCAGTGGAAATATGGAGTGATCTCTCCGTACGGGGAAAGACACTATGGCCCTAGCAGCCGACGTCCAAAATGGCCTATTCAAGAAAAATAGATCAGCGGTCATTAAGACCGCAGACACAAATAAATGTGTCCAGAGTACGCCTCAGTGTGGCAACTCAGACAAACCTGAGCTCGATTAGCAGTTACGCCCCCATCGACTGCCCCATAAGGCGATCGCTTACGTACCTCGTATACTCAAGTACATCCTTAAAATCCCTTGGGCAGCGCCGGGGGCACACTGCACACGAATAGTCCATAGTTTAGCTCGACCCTATTCGACTCTATGGTTATCTTTCAAGGTTCATTAAACAAACCAGCTTTATTTATGGCCACACTGGATTTTCTTTTCCAGTGTTTTTTCTTTTTTACAGATGGCCACCACACTACCCCCCCTTCAAGGACACATCACAAAGGAGAAAATGGCACAGACATGCAGCAGGGCCCCGCACTAAGGTTTCTTTTTAGATTAAGACCCCATGTAAACCTTTTTATCTCTTTTTGTCTTATACTTTTCTGGCATGTACAGTGTCCTAGGAAGTTATCGGCATTATCCGTAAGTACATGGCTCGCCGTACTATAAAGGGATATTATAGAAGCAGCTTGGTCCATATCATGTTTGGAGTTTTATTCTCTCACCACCTGCGTTCTCTCCCCATGTTAGATTGCCACACGTGCCTTGACACTAGGGTCCATTACCAGGGGCTGTATTCGGCTCGGTATACTTTGAAAAGTCCAAACACCTATAGGTAGTGTTCGGCGTCATGAGTTTGGCCTTATATGCATCAGCTCCGAATCATGTCTTTGGTCAATAGTTGGGTTGCCCGGCTCCTATGCTTGCTACCTTACGTTCCGCTATATCGGCTAAGGTAGTAAAGGGAGAACTACTGTGATTGTGTCCTGGTTCGCCCGGATGAGCACCTCAATAGAGAAAGCCGAATACTGACTGTCATGATATGGCAAGAGCTGGTCAACCACTCGATGACTCATCGGAATCTTCGCAATTCCCTCCGTATTACACGAAGGACCGTTCTTCTGGTCACGTATGTAAAATGCACCGTATTCGGATAAACGCGTACATACCGGGAGCTATATCGTAGACCCACTGTCAAACTCCGATGGCTAAGTGAAAGTGTAAAAGCCACATAGTCCGATTGCCTGGTTCGCCGCATTAACACCTCCTTAATGGACCAAGATGTTGGGTCAAGAGTGATCAAGTGCTTTTCCGAACACCCCCGCATTATACTTGAGGGGGTAGAAGCCGACGACCGGCAAAATTTCAGATTACATACAAAGGGCCACACAGGAGGAACCAAAAACTTTGTAGGCAAAAGTATATAAACATAGCCTTAAATATATCATAACATTGTTTTTACAATTTCAGTACACTTTACTCGAATATAATATCTTTCGAGCACTGACCCTCTATCAAGCGGGCACCCTCTAGGACATCTTCAAAGTAATGTTCTGACATGTCATGGTCCTTGCCTTCAGGTGGACTTTGCGCTGCAATATCGGTGGTCATCATCTTTGCCCAATACGTGTTGACATGGGCAAGGGCCATCCGTGCATCTTCTATGCACGTTGACCGCTGAACAGCGTCGATACGCGGCACCGCATCAACATGTCGCGGCACCAAATCAAAATAACTATTCAGAATTGGCTCAGACGGCCACAACCGAACTATGACGTCCTTCATGGCAGATCCGGATAGTTTGTGGAGCTCAGCCCACAAGGCCATCTGTTTGTTAAGCAACAGTGGACGCTTTGGCATGCTAAATTGCGACCAGAAAAGCTTTTTCGTTGCATGTCCTTCTTGCGATTGGAAAAACTGTGTTGTATAAGAGACACTCTTCGGCAGGTCCAACAATGCGTCTGGAGAGCTCCAGATCTGATTAAGAAGGGCATACTTCGGATCACCAAATTTAGTTTGCAATAAGAAGGTCTTACAGCCGTGATCTCCCCAGCTTGGGGGATCTCCTCCTGAGTCGCTCTAGACTTGGATCGTGCTTCGCGCCTCTTGTAAGGCCTTGTCAAGATCAAACGTTTTGGTTTTGTTATCTTTCTCGAGAAGGTCACTTCGGCTAGCGGCATCCTTTAGCTCAAGCGCCATAGTAGATATTCTCTCCTCTCACTGGTGCCGAGCAGCCTGCTCAGCCTTTAATTCAGTAGCTGCCATTTCGGCAGTTGCATTACTCAGCCTGGCCTGCTCTTTGGCTCGGACAAGCTCAGCTCGAAGGGTCTCTACTGCGGCGGCACTATCTGCAATAAAGCATATCTCAGTGTTCACTTTTCAACGTCAGGCTTATATTATAGTACTTGCATACACTGAGTGCCCCAAAAACATACCTTGTGCCTCATCAAGCCGCCTATTAATAAGCGTGATGTCATCATCTGCCAAATCAACTTTCTGCTTCAGATGTGCAATCTCTGAAGTTTGGGCAGTCGCCACAGATGTAACGGCCAGTGTTTCAACTAGTCAGATCATTTCCTGGGCATATATTTCTTGATCCTCTGATCGCCTCCCTTTGGATGCCAACCAGAGTCTCCTAATGTGTTTAGGCTACTTAGGGACGGTTGCTTCTTCATCAACCACCACAACCAACATAACTTCCGCATAGGCTTGCCCACCATACACTTCCGCCAACCCAACTTAACCCATTTTGTTTGTGTTGTGAGTTGTGTCTCCTAAGGTGTTTCGGCTACTTAGGGACGGCAACTTCAACGTCGACACGTGTATAGCCCATCATTTCACTTCTGCATTTCCAAGTGCACACCACCACCGCTCTCCACTACCACCATTTTGACATTTGACGTTTGAAATTTTGAGTTCGCGGTTTTTTTTCCGTTTCCTAAGGTGTTTCGGCTACTTAGGGACAAGTCTCCATCATCTTGGTTTCTACATCAAGAAAACCGCTACTCATCATCGCCAGACAGTAACCTCCATATCATCTTGTTATCGTGGTATCCCTCCATTGTATATTCCCTTTGCCATTGCATTGTTAACCCCTAGCCCATTTTGTGTTACTTGCCTATCGAGACTAGCCATTTGAGTACTGCCGGCAACGTTACTTGTGCACATTAGTGATCATACTTCCCATAGCATACATACCATATCATCGTGGTGCATATATTGCTATCATATCTTGTGTCACAAGTTTGTTCCCGCATATACACAATTGCTATCTTCGTTTGTGCATTGTGCAAAAGTGGCCATACAAAAAAAAAGAAGAATAAGCTTTTAAGAAAAAGAGAAAGATAGCGAAGAAGCTTGTAAGCAAGTGCCATAGCATCATACCACATTGCATATAAGATTGTCATATCCGATCATCTTGGATCATCTTGAGAGAAACACCGGGAACCATACATACATAGCATACTTGGGATAGAAGTCCATATATCTTGCATCTTATAGGTTGTGCACAAGTGTCGTATCCGCCTATAGAGCAATCGTGCTAGCGTCTCTCTTGAGTTGTGCAACACGAGCATTTTCCGTGGATTCCACATTTTGTGCTCATTCCTTGGTTGCACGACCCCATTTATCTATCCGTGTGTGTGTTTCCATGTGCCTTCCATATTGCTATTGGTCCATTTGTTTCACTTGCGAATTTTTGAATCTCTTTCAACATTATTGACTCTTGCTAACATTTTGCATTAAATTTTTGTGCCACTGTCCTCACCGAGCTCCACCATAAGCTTTACTTGTGTAGATGTGAGAACCAACAAGGATTGGTACCAATAGTGCTATTTCATTGTCCGCATTTGAGTGAACTTGATTCATTGTCAACATCGGTCAAGGTACATTGGTATAAGTTCTTCTCTTTCGCCCACTCATATTTGCTCGAGTCTTGTGATGGATAGGCAAGGCATTTCCTCTCCGGTCTACGACAACAACGATGGCGTGAACAACTACATCTCCAAAGCGTCTATCTTCGATCTACAATGACAAATGCAAGGCGCACAATCAAGATTGCGAGAGCGCATCGAGAACATCTCCATCGACATTCGTCACTCCGAAGCAGGAAAAGGGACTACATCGACAAGAAGCTTTCCGCACATAAAGAGGAGCAAAATGCAAGGATGGAGGTGATTAGAGCCTTGATCAAGTCTTCTTCCCCTTCGTCATCTTCAAGGCAGCGACATTCAAGACACAAATCTTCGGAGCGCGAAAGCGATGCAAGTGCAAATCGTCCTCGTCCACATCTACATGGCGACCACCATCACGTTCGTGATCAACATCGCCATGAAGGGCAAGTCACCTCCAAGCATCATGTGCACGACGACGACGAACGACATCTACTACGAGCTCAAGCACGACAACGACATCATCATCATGAACATGCTCCACAAGCGCAAGTGCACAAGTCCCAACAAGCCCTACTTCACACCAAGTCCAAGATTCATGAGCAAAAGAGAAGACCGCGAGACGACAACCACCAAGACGGTGCTACGGCTACAACAACCACTTTGGCATCTTCGCCAAGTGCTATCAAGGCATCTTCGCCTTTGGACGTACTGCATCTTTGCCTACTTCCCACGAGTACGCCTACAATAACTTCTTCAAGTCCAAGGCGACCACCTACGAGCGAGGGTGACACTTTAATCTTCGCAAGCCCCTCAAGGAAGATGGCCGAGCATGGGAAATTCCCTTCGGTCATGGAGACGAGCTACGAGGTGCCACATCATATGGGCCTCCCATGCCAAGACGGTGACAAGAAGGTCGAGCAAGGGCCATCCCCTTCGACTACGGCGACGAGCGCGAACCTCTTCAACAACATGAAGACGGCGCCCATATTGGACTCATACTTCGAGTCAAGCTACGTGACCACGCATGAAGATAATTGCACCTACACCTCTCCGACACCCACATATGTTGAGATGCCACAAGTGCCATGTGAGGAGAGCCACCACCACATGAGTGACATGAGTGACTCCACCATACGTGACATTGAGAGCATTTCCTATGAGAGGATGAGTGTGACCACCACTAGCCCCACACATGAGAGCATGCCACACATCCTGTGTGAGGTTGAGCGCCATTTGAGTGACTCCACCAACCATATGATTGAGAGCACCCTTGAGGGAGTGAGTGAGCCACAACACTTAGAGAGTGAGGTAGTTGACACGGCATGTGAGGCCACTATGATTTCTAACGACTTAACCTCTACTCCTAGTGTGTTTTCTTCTTTGGTGCAAGGTCTCCTACATGACGACATGCCTACCCTCGACGAGTCCATCCCTCCAATGGGAAAACCAATGGCCATGGTGGACAATGATGCACCCCCCACATGGTTCCATCAAGATGAAGATGACAACGATTGGATCTTCAACACCTCACCTACAACGCATGAGCTATGATCCAAAGGTAACATAGGTGATGGTGCTTCTCTTGTCCCACTAGTGGACTCTTTTGACATCGATTGCTCCCATGATGTTGACCCGCCTATTGCCATGCTTCATGCTAGTGAGAGTTCTTCATGCCTTGACTTACCTATTTATGATGAATATGATGATGAGCATGTTGAGTTGCCTAGTTGTGATGCTAGGCTTCATAGGATGTCATGTGAAAATTCTTTTGGTCACGTCATGTTTGACAATCCATTGAACTTGTCATATGATATGAGTGAGATCTCCCATATTGCATCATTACAATCTCAACATAGTAACTATGCATGCCCCATTAAGATCAATCTCATTTGCACTTATGGCATAGATGATGAGATGATGGTCATTGGCTTTTGTTTTTCATGTGATGATATTGCCATGCTTCCTTTACATGATTTGTGTAATTCATCTACTATGTCATGCCATGATCACATTGTTCTAAATATGCATTGTTTTGGATGTTGTCAATCTCCACGTGATGTTTCTACTATTGCTCATGAGGTGATACCCATAGTTTTCTCATACATATTAGGAGATCTTGATGCATTCCAAACTTTGCATGATTCCCATGACTGCATGCACCATATGCATTCCATGAATAACAATGCTCTAGATATTTCTCATGATGCATTACAACATTTGAGTTTCCATTATGCCATACATAACAACAAACCTCTCATGATGGATGACATGTTTCTATATCACACATCTCATTTATTTGAGCATTGGCTATTTTGTGCTAACCGACACATGCATGTGTGCATCATGATGGATGATGTGTACATCTACCACGCACACACAATTTTTCCTTTGTCCTTGTTTTGTGTAGGTACTCATGTATACTCGTCAACCTCTCAATCCCAAGAGTTGACGAAACGAGTTCTTGAGAGCAACGATGACTTGGGATCCCATGGACTATCCTTACCACCGTCCCTTCACGCAAGGACTACGCGCATCTCTTCTACTTGGCTCTCACACTGCTATGGAATATTTACCACTTGTCACCTTATGCCCATACTATTGTGTTCACTTTGCATGTTATGCTTGCTCCTATGCCTTTGCCATGCAATTGTGACCCTTGTTTGCATCTACCCATGATTCACCATTATGCTACTTCTATGTGTATTTGCATGCTTGGTGGAGATACTTGTTGCTATTGCCGTGTTTATCATGTGCCACATTCTATTAATGCTTGTTGTGTTGGGAGAGTTATGATGCCCCATTGCTACTTACATATGGTCTCTTGCCAATACATTAATGATATTTTGTTCTCATCTTGCTTTCATGCTTGTGCTATGCCATGTGAATTATTCATGCCCACTATTTGCACACATGACATGCTTGCCATGATTCCTCCTAGTATGTTGCATCTTCGCACTACTAGCTTCCTTGACTTGATTGCTATGATTACTTGCTATGTTGCATCACCCATGTTCCACTATTACTTGTTTTCTTGGGTTGATGACATATATGTTCATGCCTCTCACACGATATATCTTGATCATTGTCTCTTGTGTCCATTAGTTGCATCTCTCATATCACCTTGTATCGAGTGCCAACTTGCTATGCTTATTGTTCTTGGAGACTTGGACACTATACTTGTGATGCGTGCTTGTTTGAGTGAGCCTCTTGTATTTGGTTGTTATCGAATCATATGCTTACATACCATGCCAAATTCCCTTGTCCTTTCTTATGATGAGCATGATGCATACACTTCTTGGGTATCTTACCACTCGAATGATAGGTTTTGCATTTCCGCTAACCTCATTTGTTTTTCTGAGTGTTTGTCATGTTCTTTCATTTTGGAGGTTTCACAAGGCGATGCCGTTATGCGACAACTTGGTCATGCAAAGCCATACACAATGTGCAACACCAACATTTGCGAGAATCTACTAAAGGTGAACTCCTTCCCTTTGAGCCATCCTCAAGTTTGCATATTGGATGGGTCACTCTTTCATTGTTATTTCCTTCTTGTTGTCTACATGATACATCTCACGAATGGAGGAGCGACATTGGAGATTGGCTCTATGGACCTTCACATTGAGGAGCGCTCGAACTTATGGGATGCACCTTCGAACCTCTACTCATGCCACGACATCGAGCATTGGTACACCACCACCTCCAAATTTGTTGATTGTGCTCATACATGTCATGCTCGATGGACATATCATACTCACCACAAGTTTGCACCCTATGCATGGATTGACTCGCATTATGCTTGTCTTGTTGAATCTATTTCCATGTCATCCATGATATATGAGCTTGTGCATTTCCTTAGCAAATTTGTTGTGATCTACCTTGATGGCATATTCATACATAATGATCACATTGCCCACCATCAATTGCATCATCACATACCCACATTGAGCACCAATTACCATGTTCATGCTCTTGATAAACCATCACATTATGACATCATTTTGCACAATGGTAGAATTTGTCGCTTTGTGCACCATGCTAATTACCCCATGAATGCTTTGCATATCATTCTAGATCATCTTGATAAACATCATGTGTCTTGCCACGCACTATCTTGCCGCACAGACTCATTCTTACATGATGGACACTTTGTGTGTGCTAACCATTTTATTTTCGAGTGTTGCTTGTGTTTGCTCTTTTTGCATGTCTATCACTCCGGTGACACCTTGGACTACTTGGATTGCGCCATGTCTTCAACTTCGTACAACTACAAGTCCGTCTACGACAACCGTTTCCATGGTGATGAGGATCACGATCCGAGGTCGGATCTTTCCCAAGGGGGGGAGATGATGCGGAGCATCCCACGTTCATCCCCCATGTACACTCCGACTACTCCCCAAGCCCCAAGGATACATAAGATGGGACCTCGACTACGCGCCATTGGACACAAGGTGAACCCGTTCCTAAATGCTTCCCCTTTCCATTCGCGTGAGACATGGTTGCTACTTCAAGCGCGGACCTTGTGCATACTCAGGTACACCCGAGGAAACCATGGAGAACCCAAGGAACAAGGCCAAGCGTGTGCGGAAGCATGGAAGAGGAGAAGGAAGAAGAGCCAGCTGCTACAGGCCCCGGACATCCGGCCAGGCCCGGACATCCGGCCCAACCACCGGAAATCCGGCCTCCGTCACAGAATGCATCTCGAGGCGACCCCGACAGCCCGGACATCCGGTGCCGTGCCCCGGACATCCGGCTCCTCCCGAAGCCCCGGACATCCGGCCCTCCTCACCGGAACTCCGGCCCCTGGTATCCAGAGAGCAACCGCAGGGCACCCAGGCCAGCCCGGACATCCGGCCTCCCCGCCCGGACATCCGGCCCGTCGCAAAGCCTCGGATATTCGGCCCCCAGTCTGGACATCCGGCGCCTGTCTTCGCACAGAGAACGGGCCAAGGGCCCATGTATCCCCCTCTCACTTACCCCTTCGTGAGCTAGCACTATATATACTCCTCCACCTCCTCCTAGTTAGGGTTAGCATTGGTTTAGCTCATATTTGCGTGAGAGCCTTGCTCATCCACTTGGATACTTCTCCTCGGAGTTCACGACCTCTTCGGAGAAGATCCCCCAAGCGGATTCAAGACCCCTTTCTAGGGAAGACCATCAAGACCTCCTCACGGAGAAGAACTGTTCCTTTGTATCCTTACCTTTGTTGATTGTGGATCATGTGTTACTCTTTGTGTTCGGTGATCTAGCACTTGTGTGATTGATTCCTTGTCGGTTTACTAATTCTCTCTCGTTTTCCCCGTGTTTCCCTTTGTGCTTCCGCGTGTTCTTCGTGATTCCCTGTAGGATCCACTCCAAACGTGAAAGATCGTCCACCTAGGGTTCTGCCCTACATCACATGTCCTCTGTAGTACCCAGCCACTGTTTTCGCATCCCAAAGAATGATGTCCACATTCCTCTGAGCATCATGCTGGAGATGTGCTGAAGGGTTTGTGGTTCTTCTGGATTAAACTCCCACATGCGGAGAGGCCGTAGCGGGCACGGTAGGACCCTCCGGACCAGCATTATTTGGATTACGTTAATGAGACCAGTGTCCTTTTCAATAAGGCTCCGAATGCGGCTTTGCAGCGTCCGCACTTCATCGAGGGATCCCCAGTCCAGCACCTTGTTAATCCATGACGCGAGTTGTAATGGAGGGCTAGATCGAAACACAGGAGTAGTTGCCCACCTGGTACCACAGGGTTCGGTGATGTAGCACCACTCCCGCTGCCATAGGTCGGAAGTTTCTGTGAAAGAGCCCTTTGGCCAAGTAGTATTGGCGAGCTTCCTCACTGCAGCACCACCACACTCCGCCAGTTTCCCATTGACTACCTTCGTCTTCACATTAAACATCTTGAACCACAAGCCAAAGTGTGGGGGAATGCGGAGGAAGGCTTCGCACACGATAATGAACGACGACATGTGAAGGAAAGAATCCGGGGCTAGACCATGAAAATCTAACCCGTAATAGAACATGAGCCCTGAGACGAAGGGATGAAGAGCGAATCCTAGTCCTCGGAGGAAGTGGGAGATGAATACAACCCTCTCATTGGATCTGGGAGTAGGAATAGCCTGCCGTTGAGCAAGAAGCCTATGGAGGATTTCTGCAGTCAGGTATCTTCCCTCCCGGAGCTTCGCGATATCCTCCTCTGTGATAGAGGAGGCCACCCACCGGCCTTGAAGGCTAGGATCGTACATGATCGGGAAGCGCGAAGCGGTCGGATTGAACTTTTGGTGCTAGAACTCGAGGTGGGAGGGGTTGAAAGGGCTTGGCATAAAGGAAGAAGGACGAGTCTCTGCTCTTCTATAAAGGCAATGAATATCAAACGTCCCTCTTAGGCCTAAAAACATGCCTATTCCCAAGGAATCATGCCAACGGAATGGCCGGGTTACCAACACCCGTATTGATGAGAATCCCGCAATAAGGGGGCACGATCTTGCTTTGACAAGATGTGGCAATAAAACTGTACCTTGGAATATGAAGCGGCAGGCTAAAAACGGTCTGAATAATGACCGGGCGGCGACATGATGTCACGCTATGAAAAGTTGTCAGCGGATTGGACTCGTGAAATATTATACTCTCTATGGTTGTGTGTGGTATTTATTTTGCAGAGCCGGACACATTTTATGTGTCTGAATACTATTGTGAAGTATTCGTAGAAGGAACCCGCCTTGCAATGCCGAAGACAATCTGCGCGCCGGGCTCATCGTCATTGAAGCCTGGTTCAGGGGCTACTGAGGGAGTCCTAGATTAAGGGGTCCTCGGACGACCGGACTATTAACATGGGCCGGCCTGTTGGGCTCTGAAGAGACAAGACAGAAGACTTCTCCCAGTGTCCGGATGGGACTCTCCTTTGCGTGGATGGCAAGCTTGGTGATTCGGATATGTAGATTCCTTTCTCTGTAACTGACTTTGTATAACCCTAGTCCCCTCCGGTGTCTATATAAACTGGAGGGTTTAGTCCGTAGAGGCAATCATAATCATAGGCTAGACTTCTAGGGTTTTAGCCATTACGATCTCGTGGTAGATCAACTATTGTAATACTCATATTCATCAAGATCAATCAAGCATGAAGTAGGGTATTACCTCCATAGAGAGGGACCGAACCTGGATAGACATCGTGTCCCCCGCCTCCTGTTACCATTAGCCTTAGATACATAGTTTAGGACCCCGTACCCGAGACCTGCCGGTTTTGACACTGACAGTTGCGCGACACAGAGGGCACAATAGGACAGCACCAAAATAAAACATACAACTCATACCAATCTAGATCATCAATAAACCTAAAGACAAAGGATATCTACTCAAAACATCATAATATGTGGCGTAAAGCACCATGTTCAAGTAGGGATTACAGCGGGGTGCGGGAGAGTGGACCGCATAAAATAGATGAGGATGGTGATGATGATGGTGATGTTGGTGAAGACGATCACCTTGGCGATGATTACCCTCCTGATGGAACTCCGGCGCCACCAAGAGAGAGGAGGAGAGTTTCTCCCCCTTGTGCTTCCTCCTCCATGGCCTCCCCCCTAGATGGGAAGAGGTTCTCCCTCTGGTCCTTGGCCTTCATGGCGATGATGACCCCTCCGAGATCCTTCCCCATGGCCTCCGGTGATGATGGCCCCCTCCGGCAGGGTGCCAGAGAGGGCCTAGATTGATTTCTCGTGGCTACAGAGGCTTGCAGCGGTGGAACTTTTGATCTCTCTTCTGTTCTGGGGTTTTCTCGATTTATAGGAGGGGTTGGCGTTGGTTTCATGTTAGGGTGCCCCAAAGGGATTCCACGAGGCAAGGGGCGCGCCCTCCCCCCTCGTGGTGGCCTCGGGACTCCCCTCCAGTAGTTTTTTGTTCCAGTATTTTTTATATTTTCCAAAAATATTCTCCGTTGATTTTAAGCGCATTCCTAGAACTTTTATTTCTGCACAAAAACAACACCACGGTAGTTCTGCTGAAAACAACGTCAATCCGGGTTAGTTCTAATCAAATCATACCAAAATCATGTAAAAAATATTATAAACATGGCATGAATACTTCATAAATTATAGATACGTTGGAGACGTTTCAGCATCCCCAAGCTTAATTCCTGCTCGTCCTCGAGTAGGAAAATGATAAAAGAAATAATTTATGAAGTGTGAATGCTAGCAAGTGCTTAAGTTTGATCAATGATAGTTTCCATCACTTTTTCTAGCATCATTATATATCATAACAGTAGCTCAACTCATAAAACTTCTCATGATCAAGTAACAAGCTTTTCACATGTTAAAGTATAGATCATAAACTTTCTTGAAAACTAACAAACTATGTTCTCAGTCATCAAACAATCGCAATTCATCTTATTTTCAGGAAGGGTCTATGTAAGAGCTTTGATTCGGCAAACTCCACATACTCAAATATCATTTAATATTTCACAATTGCTAACATTCACGTGATATTTATGGGTTCAAAGTTTTAATCGGACACAGAGAAAGATAGGGGCTTATAGTTTCGCCTCCCAACCTTTTACCTCAAGGGTAATGTCAACAATAATACTTTATAAAAACCTACATCCAAGTTGATATATATATCCGGATCGCCCCAATACAAAGTGCTTGCCAAAGGAAAAGGTGTAAAGAGGAAAGGTGATGATCACCAAGACTCTTGTACAAGGGTAGAAGACAAAAGTAATATATGGGCTCTTCGCAAAGGGAAGGAGAGGTTGCCATGCACTTTTATGGTTGGACGCACAAAATCTTAATGCAAAAGAACATCACTTTATATTGCCGCTTGTGATAAAGACCTTTACTATGCAGTCTGTCGCCTTTATTTCTTCCATATCACAAGTTCGTATAAAGCTTATTTTCTTCACACTAATAGATCACACATATTTAGAGAGTAATTTTATTGCATGCACCCATGACAACTTACTTGAAGGATCTTACTCAATCCATAGGTAGGTATGCTGGACTTTCATGGCAAAACTAGTTTAAGGGATGTTTAGAAGCACAAGTAGTATTCCTACTTGGTGCAAAGAATTTGGCTAGCATGAGAGGGAAAGGCAAGCTAAACATGTTGGATGATCCAAGACAATCTAACATCTATTCAGATATAGGAAAACATAACCCATTAAGTTGTCTTCCTTGTCCAACATCAAATTTTTAGCATGTCATATTTTAATGAGTGCTCACAATTACAAAAGATTTCCAAGATATCATATTTATATGTGAAATCTCTCTTCCCTTGATATTCTTTCATGAATTGTTCAAGTCACCAATACTATGTTTGATAACTTTGAATAAATTTACCACCTCTACTTCTTATATGTGAAGTCATTACTCCCCATGGTATGAGTCATATATAAATTCAGATTTATGATATTCAATTCATTCAACCATTTACTCATAGGATATAAGTGAAGCACGAGAGTAAATGACAAAGTACTCCAAAAAGATATAAGTGAAGGACAATGAGTAGTCAAAAAATTAACTAGCCATGGGAGGATTCTCTTTTATTCAAGATTTTAGATCCAAATATTTTATTCAAACAGTAGGTAAAATGAAAATACGCTCCAAGCAAAACACATATCATGTGACGAATAAAAATTAGCTCCGAGTAAGGTATACCGATGGTTTTGAAGACGAAAGAGGGGATGCCTTCCGAGGCATCCCCAAGCTAGGCGCTTGAATCTTCCTTCAATATTACCTTGGGGTGCCTTTGGCATCCCCAAGCTTAGGGTCTTTCCACTCCTTATTCTCCTCATATCGATATCTCACCCAAAACTTGAAAACTTCAATCACACAAAACTTAACGGAACTTCGTGAGATGGGTTAGTATGATAAAGAGTAAACCATTCACTTTGGTACTGTCAAAGATAAGAGTCATAATTGTTCTCACACAATGCTTACTATACCATATCATTTCTACAATTTATATTGAGGAATATAAGCCATAGAAACTAGAAAACAAGCAAACTATGCATTGAAAACAAAATCTACCAGAAACAGAACAGTCTGTAATGATCTGAACAACAACCATACTTCTGCTACTCCAAAAATCCAACCAAATGAGGAATGAGAAATTTGTGTACCAATCCATAGCAAAAAGAATTAGATCAAAAAACACGTTTCTGTGAATTATCAAAACTAATTTACTGGGCGTAAAAGTTTTTGATTTTCAGCAGCATCAACACAACTATCACCGTAAGCAATCCTAATGGTCTTACTTGGCACTTTATTGAAACAAAAGCTATAAAACATGATTACTACAGTAGCTTAATCATGTGAACACGCAAAAACAATAAGGATAAATATTGGGTTGTTTCCCAACAAGCGCTTTTCTTTAATGCCTTTTAGCTAGGCATAATGATTTCAATGATGCTCACATAAAAGATAAGAATCGAAACATAAAGAGAGCATCATGAAGAATATGACTAGCACATTCAAGTCTAACTGATAGAGGCAAAGGTGTCCCGTCTTTCGATGAGATGATGGATATCACTTTGGTGGAAGTCGACTTTGACGATCCGACTACAAACGTGCGAGGACGTCGCGCCTTAGCAATCGCTAAACCAACTCCGAGAGGTTATTGACCACACTGGAGCATGATCAACCTGACCACGAGGGTCTGTTTCCTGTGAGCAAACGAAGAACAAGCAAGAAACTGAGATTGCAATCTAGATATTGTGAATATAAGATGAAAGCTTTATTGACCAAGGTGGGGTTCTGTGACGCCTTTGTCTGGTCGTTGAACACAAACGAAGTACGCGAAGTTGCAGCTATGGCGAACTTTTAATCTAAACAAAACCCCAAAGTCTAAACGTCGCCCTAAGGGCTGTATATATGGAGGAAGAGGGGGGAATTTTGTGGCCCTTGGGGAAGGGGTTCGAAACAAAAGCTATCTCTTGTTTCCCCACACATACGGACTCTAAAACATCCTATACTCAAGTATTTCAAAAATACATGGGCCTGGCCCAATAATAAGGTGACACAGCACGTAGAATAGCCTCTGGACGAATATCATCTTGTATATTTCGTCCAAGGCTTCATGCACTCATTATGGTGGCTTCAACGTCCTGAAATCATCACCTGTAACTCCGTTCTTGTTCCCCTTGTGCATGCGATCATCTCCATGCTTGTTCTTGCTCCAATGTTCATCCTTCTCCAAGCTAGGCCCTTCATTTGTAAGCAAAACAAATGTATCCAATTTAGGCAGCATCATATTCTCATGAACATTAGAATCATTACCAAGAAACAAAAGTACCTGGTAATTTAATTGGCGTGCATGAGCTCCATTAATTGGTCCAGTATGTATAGCAACAGGGGCTGTGGGTGTAACAATGGTATTGATGTCCTCATCACTAACCCCACTTCATATGCCTAGGGATGTTGAGAGCAAACAACTTAAGGGAACAAGAATTAACTACGATAGGAAGGCAAAACAAGTATAACTTCGAAACTTTAAGCACATAGAGAGGAAACTTGATATTATTGTAACTCCTACAAGCATATATCCCTCCCTCATAATAGTTTTTAGTAGCATCATGAATGAATTCAATAATATAACCATCACAAAAGCATTCTTGTCATGATCTACAAGCATATAAATTTTACTACTCTCCACATGAGAAAAATTCTTCTCATTCGGAATCGTGGGAGCAAACTCAAAAATATAACTATCATGTGAGGCATACTCCAATTAAAAATTAAAATCATGATGGCAAGTTTCATGGTTAACATTATTATTTATAGCATACATGTCATCACAATAATCATCATAGATAGCAACTTTGTTCTCATAATCAATTGGAACCTCTTCCGAAATAGTGGAATCATTACTGACTAAAGTCAAGACCTCACCAAATCCACTTTTGATGATAGTATTATTCCTACTCCAAAAGATATAAGTGAAGTTCAGGGAGAATTCTATAGTTAATATAGACTAACCACTATACAAGCTGAAAATATATAAGTGAAGCACATAAGCATTCTATAAAACCATACTCAAAAGATTTAAGTGAAGCACAAAGAGAATTCTATAAGATCATACTCAAAAGATATAAGTGAAGAGCATGAAGAATTCTAGAAATAAATGGAGGGCTATCTCATACTAGAGTGGTTCTTAAAAAAAGAAAAACACAAAGGACACAAATCATGTGAACAAAACAAAAACCAAGGTATATCGATAATTATCGAGGAAGAAAGATGGGATGCCAACCGGGGCATCCCCAAGCTTACATGCTTGAGTATCCTTGAAATATTTACTTGGGGTGCCTTGGGCATCCCCAAGCTTGAACTCTTGCCTCTCTTTATTCTTCTCACGTCGGTAACTCCTCGTTCTTCGAACACTTCATCCACACAAAACTTAACAAAAAGTTTGTGAGATCCATTAGTATATTAAAGCATATCACTACCTTTAGGTACTGTTCCAAACTCATTCCAATTTCATATTAGCATTATATATACTGTATTACAACTTCACTATGGTTCATACCCCCCGATACTACCCATAGATTCATCAAAATAAGTGAACAACACATAGAAAACAGAATCTGTCAAAAATAGGATAGTCTGTAGTGATCTTGAAATAATGTATACTTTTGTAACTCCAAGAACTCTAAAAACCATATGACAATTTAAACAAATTGTACGGAAGTACCATGCAAAAAGTTTCAGACCAGTTTGACTTTCCAGTAAAAAATGTAAATTCACGCGCTACAGACAAAGTTTCTGTTTTTGCACTGCACATAGTAAACAAGCACTCTAATCATCCTACAACCAAAGCTTGGCACATTATTTTTATAATACAATGGATAAATACAAGGGGATAATTATTTTTAGAGAAACTTCCATGAAAAATTCTACATTGTTTTCATGAGCATGAACACAACTGTTCATGGTCGACCCTCACTTCTCCAATGCATAACCTTCCAATCACTATTCTTTTTGAAAAGGTTTTTAGGCATAAGAGGCAAGTATTTTTTTGTATTTTGCCATTTTAATTTTTTTTTGTTTGTTTCACCCACAATTAAACAGAAGCAAAAGGGAAAACAAATCTACTTAGTGAAGAAAGCAAACAAGCATACATGAAAATATCAACCCAACACTATTGCTCCCTGGCAATGGCGCTAGAAAAAGAGCTTGATAATCCCCAAGTGCAGGGAATCATCATAGCAATTTCCAAAGGTGGAAGTGATAAGCATGGAGTGACGAACCCACAAGGAGATAAAGGTAAGGTCAATATTCTCTCAAGTCCTATCTGCCACTGATACGACTTTAGGTACGCCGAACATTTTCTTCCAACTAGAAACAAGAAATAAAACTATGTTGTGGGTATGAAGAGGATAACTTTGCATGGTATCGGAGAGCTAAAATATAAAAGTAGGTGTTGTTATCATAAAGTTAGAATATATTACTTAAGTATTGTAAATTGAGAGTGTGGAATAATGATGGGTCGGTGTGCAGAATTGTACTAAGCAATTGTTAACAAGATCGGTAATCATTATTGCAATGTCATATGAGGGAGAGGCATAAGCTAACATACTTTTTCTTCTTGGATCATATGAAATTAAGATAGGAACTATAGCAAGCATCCACAACTAATAAAGATCATTATGGTAATACCCAACCATAGCATTAACATATCAAGTCCCCTTTATCCCATGCGCAACAACCCCCTTACTCGGGTTTATGCTTCTGTCCCTCAAGCAACCCACTATAAGCGAATCATGAACATATTGCAACACCCTACAGCGGGAATCCCGCATGCTTGTGCGACACGGAGGGCACAATAGGGAGCTCCAAAATAAAACATACAACTCATACATATCTAGATCATCAATCAACCCAAAGACAAAGGATATCTACTCAAAACATCATAGCATGGCAACACATCATTGGGTCATAATATGTGGCATAAAGAACCATGATCAAGTAGGGATTACTGCGGGGTGCAGGAGAGTGGACCACGTAAAAGAGATGAGGATGGTGATGATGATGGTCATGTTGATGAAGACAATCACCGCGGTGATGATTCCCCTCCCGATGGCACTCCGGCGCCACCGAGAGAGAGGAGGAGAGGTTCTTCGCCTTGTGCTTCCTCCTCCATGGCTTCCCTCCTAGATGGGGAGAGGTTCTCCCTCTGGTCCTTGTCCTTCGTGGCGATGATGGCCCCTCTGAGACCCTTCCCCAAGGCCTCAGGTGATGATGTCCCCCTCCGGCAGGGTGCCAGAGAGGGCCTAGATTGATTTCTCGTTGCTACAGAGGCTTGCGGTTGTGGAACATCCGATCTCTCTTCTGTTCTGTGTTTTTCCCGATTTATAGGAGGGGTTGGCGTTGGTTTCACGTCAGGGGGCCCACAGGGAGTCCACGAGGCAGGGGGCGCACCCTCCACCCTCGTGGTGGCCTCGGGACTCCCCTCCGATAGATTTTTGTTCCAGTATTTTTTATATTTTCCAAAAATATTCTCTGTTGATTTTCAGTGCATTCCGAGAACTTTTATTTCTGCACAAAAACAACACCACGGTAGTTCTGCTGAAAACAGCGTCACCCTGGTTAGTTCTTATCAAATCATAAAAAATCATGTAAAAAATATTATAAACATGATATGAATACTTCATAAATTATAGATACGTTGAGGACATATCATCCAACAATTGCTACATTTCGTAGTACTGTTCTCCAGCAGTCTTTGTTTTGTTAACTGTCTTATCTTCCAGTACATGTTTCTATTCTGCAATGTCATGATCCTTAACTCTTTTGGTTCATTTGGTTTGTTGTCCATTTAACTGTTTGGTTCAATTTTGCAATTTGATTTTCATTTGTTATGGGTACAATTCTGTATTGTTATGCATGTGAGAAATAAATCGAATTTGGTTGTACTCAATACATATTCTACTGATAGTATGACAACTCTCAGTTAACCTGATCAAGAACTTCCTTATATGTGTTGCAGGGAAACAATGGGAGACACTATGGTTTACTATCGAGATTTTCTCATGCATGTCCTTTCGCTAATAGCACATTATTGTGCAGTTGCAGGAATCATTTTAATATTTAGATTTCTTACAATTGGGTCCTTCACATGTAGGTACTATTGTCAGAGGCTTAGACCCACTGTTCGACCCATTGCATATGGGCAAATGAGATGTCCATGAATATCAGTAAAGTCAAGAAACTCAGAAAGATTGTTAGGATGAAGAAACTTGCGAAGAATAACAACAAGATTCTTGTTTGCACAATGAAGAAGACATCAATTAACTATAGGATGGTACTAACTCTTTTATCTTGTCTCTACCCCTTGTGCCATTTCAAAATTAATAACACCAATTTATGCATATCTTTGTTTTTAGTACTTTTCAAAGTAGTTCACTGATGATTACCTCTCAAACTACCTGCATGGTCAAGAGGCGAGGAAGGTATTCATTCAACACCCATGGTACAATATTGAAGTCTTCCTGAAGAGGACGAAGGTTTGGCGGGCAATTATCCATAGCCACTAGCCTAAAGTTGCAAGGATATTCAACATCACTGAAGGCAAAATATTGGCCTCCTACTTCTGCGGTTTCCCAGATAAGCTTCGTTTGCCTATTCACTGATGAGGACATCAATACCATTGTTACACCCACAGCCCTGCTGCTATACATACTGGACCAATTACTAGAGCTCGCGCACGCCAATTAAATTACCAGGTACTTCCGTTTCTTGGTAATGATTCTAATGTTCATGAGAATATGATGTTGCCTAAATTGGATACATTTGTTTTGCTTACAAATGAAGGGCCTAGCTTGGAGAAGAATGAACATTGGAGCAAGAACAGGCATGGAGATGATGGCATGCGCAAGGGGAACAAGAACGGAGTTACAAGTGATGATCTCAGAACGTTGAAGCCACCATAATGAGTGCATGAAGGCTTGGACGAAATATACAAGATGCTACTTCATAACTTTCGTCCAGAGGCTATTCTAGGTGCTGCGTCACCTTATTATTGGACCAGGCCCATGTATTTTCGGAATACTTGAGTATAGGCTGTTTTTGGAGTCTGTATGTGTGGGGAAACAAGAGATAGGGTTGGTTTCAGACCCTTCACCAAGGGCCACGAATTCCCCCCTCTTCCTCCATATATACAGCCCTTAGGGCGTCGTTTAGACTTTGGGTTTTGTTTAGATTTAAAGTTCGCCATAGCTGCAACTTCGCGTACTTCGCTTGTGTTCAACGACCAGACAAAGGCGTCACAGAACCCCACCTTGATCAATAAAGCTTTCATCTTATATTCACAATATCCAGATTGCAATCTCAGTTTCTTGCTTGTTCTTCGTTTGCTCGCAGGAAACAGACGCTCGTGGTCAGGTTGATCGTGCTCCGGCGTGGTCAATAACCTCTCGGAGTTGGTTTAGAGATTGCTAATGCGCGACGTCCTCGCACGTTCGTAGTCGGATCATCAAAGTTGACTTCCACCAAAGCGATATCCATCATCTCATCGAAATACAGGACACCTTTGCCTCTATCAAGTGGTATCCGATTTCCAGGTTGCTCGGTGAGATTTTACATTTTTCGTAGTTTAGATCGAGTTTGTTCTTCATACCTATAGCCCAGGAAAAAGCCAACAAAAAATTTAGGGTTAGTTCATCCTATCTGAACCAGTCTGAGCCTTTGCATAGTCTTTTCAGTATTTTGCTTTGTTTAATTTGTGGTTGCATCGTCGTGTCAAGTTGCTGGTCTTAACGTCTAGTCTTTTAGAGTTTCGAGTTCTGGTCATAAGTTGTCATGCCGCCACCGCACCATCCTCATCGCCCCTGCCACCTACTACTACCACCACTCCGAATCCGTATACATATACCACCACCAATCCGTATCCATATACCACCATCGATCCATATCCATATACCACCACCGCTGCCATATACCACCACCAATCCGAGTTCCTTGCATATTAGGTTTGTTTTCGAGATCGATCTAATTTCCGATTCGTGTTTCCTTGCCTGAGTAGGTTTCAGAAAAAAAAAAAGAGTCTGGAGACCCCTGGGCAGTTTTTAGGCCAAAATTTCAGCGACCGAAAATATTTTTCCCTATCCTATTTTTAGGTCCCAGGGAGTGTTTTGAGACAGTCGCCATCATAATGATTTTTTGTCGCACTTTTTCATCGTCGCTGCCCTGATTTCCGAAAAAAATTGTCAAAAAAAATTTCGTGTCCATCCTGTCAGTTTGACCTGGGAAGAGTTTTGAGACACTCGCCATTATAGTGATTTTTCGCAAAAAAAAGAGGAGCGCAAAAAAAGCAGAGCGCCAAAAAAAAGGAGCGAAATTTTTTTCTAGAGTGTGCTTCTCCCTTGTTTACGTGCAGCGCCGTGATTTTGTTAGTGTTCTAGGCTCATGTCTCTAGCACGGTCTAGCCTAGGACCAGCACAGTACCATCGTTGAGCGTTTATTCAACTTTGCATCTCTGAATTTATTATTGCTGATCCTTTTTGCTACCATATTATAAGCCTTCCCAGCTCCACATACATCTACGTCATGTGCTTGACTCTCCCTAGTAATCGCTCTATCCAACCTTTGAGAGTTTTGACTACAACGGTTGCCGATCACCGCCTGCTGCTGGGTAAGAACTGGTAAGAATTTGAGTTTTGCTTGACGGATTTGTGACACCCACCACCACCACTTGTTAGTTGTCTGTAGGATCATATTCTTGTGTGTTTCTATTGCTGCTAACCATGCCAGGATCACAAGCCGACGAGATTGACTGGGAGAACTTAACAAACAAGGAGCTTCATGATAAGTTTCAGCAAATGATGACTGAACAGGTGCAAGATGTGCTGAACAATTTTGAAGAGGCCATGGAGAAGATCACTGGCCTTGAGAAGACGTTGGAAACAAAGCTCGATAACAGATTTAATGAACTGCTTGCGCGTCTTCCACCGGCTGTACCTGCTGCACCTCTGCAACAACAACAACAACTTCCTCCACGTCGCGAAACAGCCCTCCGCCGAGCGAGCCGTGTCCTTCTTCAGCCTAGCCAAACTGTTGGTGCTGCTGTTGATACTTCTATGGCTCCTGCTGCTGATGCGGAGGATGATTATACGGGAGATTACGAGGATGAGGTTGATCAAAATCAGAACTACATGCAACCACCAGCACCACAACCACCAGGTCGTCCACATGCAAATAATCACAATGGTATGGCTCTCCCTCAGGTACAAAATCATGACCATCTTCCTAAAGTGAAATTGAATATTCCACCATTTGAGGGTAGATATGTTCCTGATATATATCTTACTTGAGAGTTAGAAACTGAACAACGATTTACATGATTACAATATCCTGAGGAGAGACGTGTTCCTGTTGCTGTTTGTGCTTTCACTAGCTTTGCATGTGTTTGGTGGTCTGAACATTGTAGATTATATCCTATTCCATCTACTTGGGCTGCTTTGAAAACTGCTATGCATACTCATTGGGTTCCACCATATTATCAACGTGAATTGCTTCAAAAATTGCAGCGTTTGAGGCAAGGAAAAAATATGTAAAAGAATATTATCAGGAACTACAAACTGGCATGATTGGATGTGGTATTGTTGAGGAGAATGAACCTATGCTTGCACGTTTTATGGGTGGATTAAATAGAGAGATTCAGACCATTCAAGAGTATAAGGAGTATACTAATATCACTCGTTTATTCCGTCTTTCTTGTAAAGCTGAACGTGAAGTGCAGGATCGACAAGCATTGGCACGAACTAACTTTTCTGCAGGTCGACCTTCCTCATGGACACCGCGTGCATCTTCTACTTCCATTACACCAACACCTCCATTAGGTGCCACCACCAGCCGTGATACAAGAAAGCAGACACAACCACCACTATCTGCCAAGAGCGCACCTGCCAGGTCTACACAGAGCTCTTCTTCTTCCATGGCATCAACTAGGCACACAAGTGCTATTATTTGTCGTCATTGCAAGGGAAGAGGTCATTATGTGAGAGAATGCAAATCTCAGCGTGTGATGATTGCTACTGAGGATGGTGGGTATGAGTCCGCTAGTGACTATGATGAGGACACTTTGGCTCTTATTACACGTGAAGAACGTGGTAGAGATGATTTTGATCATGAGACGCAATACATGGCTCCTGACAACGCTGACGGGTATGAATGTTTAGTTGCTCAACGTGTTTTGAGTGTGCATGTCACACAAGCTGAGCAAAATCAGAGGCACAATTTGTTCCATACAAAGGGAGTTGTGAAGGAACGTTCTGTGCGCGTCATAATAGACGGAGGGAGCTGCAACAACTTGGCTAGCATGGAGACGGTGGAGAATCTTTCTCTCACCACAAGACGACATCCACATCCTTACTACATCCAATGGTTCAACAACAGCGACAAGGTTAAGGTAATACGTATTGTCCATGTGCATTTTAGTATCTCCACATATGTTGATTATGTTGATTATGATGTGGTACCCATGCAAGCATGTTCCTTATTACTTGGTAGACCATGGCAATTTGATAAAAATTCTGTACACCATGGTAGAAATAATCAGTATACTCTTGTTCATAAGGATAAAAATATTACTTTGCTTCCTATGACTCCTGATTCTATTTTGAAAGATGATATTAATAGAGCTAACAAAGCAAAACAGGAGCAGAATAAGAGTGAAAATCAGATTGTGGCAAAAGAATTGGAGCAACAAATGAAGCCTAATAATAAACCATCTAGTTTTGCGTCTGAAATTAAATTGAAAAGTGCATGTTTATTTGCCACCAAATCTGATATTGATGAGCTAGATTTCAGCAAATCTGTTTGCTATGCTTTTGTGTGCAAAGAGGCATTATTTTCATTCGAGGACGTTCCTTCTTCTTTGCCTCCTGCTGTCACTAACATTTTGCAGGAGTTCGCTGACGTCTTTCCACAAGACGTGCCACCGGGATTACCGCCTATTCGAGGGATTGAGCATCAGATTGACTTAATTCCCGGTGCTTCACTGCCAAACCGTGCGCCAAACCATACCAATCCAGAGGAGACGAAGGAGATTATGTGTCAAGTACAAGAGCTTCACGACAAAGGTTATATACGCGAATCCCTTAGTCCTTGTGTTGTTCCTACTATTCTAGTGCCGAAAAAGGATGGTACATCGCGTATGTGTGTTGATTGTAGAGGCATTAATAATATTACTATTCATTATCGTCATCCTATTCCTAGGCTAGATGATATGCTTGATGAATTGAGTGGCTCTACAATATTCTCCAAAGTTGATTTGCGTAGTGGATACCATCAAATTCGTATGAAATTGGGGGATGAATGGAAAACAACATTTAAAACTAAGTTTGGATTATATGAGTGGTTAGTCATGCCTTTGGGTTAACTAATGCACCTAGTACTTTCATGAGATTAATGAACAAAGTTTTACGTGCTTTCATTGGACGATTTGTGGTAGTTTACTTTGATGACATATTGATTTATAGCAGATCTTTGGAGGAACATTTGGAAAATTTACGTGTTGTTTTTATTGCTCTACGTGATGCACATTTGTTTGGTAACCTTGGGAAGTGCACCTTTTGCACCGACCGAGTGTCTTTTCTTGGCTATGTTGTTACTCCACAGGGAATTGAAGTTGATAAAGCCAAGATTGAAGCTATTGAGAGTTGGTCGCAGCCCAAAACGATCACACAAGTGAGGAGTTTTCTTGGCCTCACTGGATTCTATAGGCGTTTTGTGAGAGATTTCAGCACCATTGCTGCACCTCTCAATGAGCTTACAAAGAAGGATGTGCCTTTTGTTTGGGGTACCGCACAGGAAGAAGCCTTCACGGTGTTGAAAGATAAGTTGACACATGCTCCTTTACTCCAACTTCCTGATTTTAATAAGACAATTGAGCTTCAATGTGATGCTAGTGGAATTGGATTAGGAGGTGTGTTGTTACAAGATGGCAAATCTGTTGCATACTTTTCTGAAAAATTGAGTGGGCCTAGTCTGAATTATTCTACTTATGATAAATAATTATATGCTCTTGTTCGGACTTTAGAAACATGGCAACATTATTTATGGACCAAAGAATTTGTTATACATTCTGATCATGAACCTTCGAAACATATTAAAAGTCAAGCTAAACTGAATCGTAGACATGCTAAATGGGTTGAATTCATTAAGACTTCACCTTATGTCATTAAACACAAGAAGGGTAAAGAAAATGTTATTGCTGATGCATTGTCTTGTCGCCATACTATGCTTTCACAACTTGACTTCAAAATATTTGGTTTGGAGACCATCAAAGATCAATATGTGCATCATGCTGATTTTAAAGATGTATTACAGAATTGTAAAGAAGGAAGAACATGGAACAAGTTCGTCATTAATGTTGGATTTGTGTTCCGTGCTAACAAGCTATGCATTCCAGCTAGCTCCGTTCGTCTTTTGTTGTTGCAGGAGGCGCATGGAGGAGGACTAATGGGACACTTTGGCGTGAAGAAGACGGAGGACGTACTTGCTACACATTTCTTTTGGCCAAAGATGAGACGGGATGTTGAGCGCTTTGTTGCTCGCTGCACTACATGAAAAAAAGCTAAGTCACGACTCAATCCTCATGGTTTATATATGCCTTTGCCTATACCTAGTGTTCCTTGGGAGGATATATCTATGGACTTTGTTTTAGGTTTACCTCGAACAAAGAAGGGGAGGGATAGCATATTTGTTGTCGTGGATAGATTCTCAAAAATGGCACACTTTATACCATGTCATAAAAGCGATGGTGTTGTTAATGTTGCTGATTTGTTCTTCCGTGAAATTATTCGCTTGCATGGTGTTCCAAATACTATTGTTTTAGATCGTGATACTAAATTTCTTAGCTACTTTTGGAGATGTTTATGGGCTAAGTTGGGGACTAAACTGCTTTTTTGTACTACTTGTCACCCTCAAACTGAAGGACAAACTGAAGTAGTCAATAGAACATTGTCTACTATGCTTAGGGCTGTTTTGCAGAATACTAAGAAAATGTGGGAAGAATGCTTGGCTCATATTGAATTTGCTTATAATCGTTCATTGCATTCTACTACTAAGATGTGCCCTTTTGAAATTGTGTATGGTTTCCTACCTCATGCACCTATTGATATGTTGCCTCTTCCATCTTCGGAGAAGGTTAATTTTGATGCTAAACAACGTGCTGAATTGATTTTAAAAATGCATGAGTTAACTAAGGAAAACATTGAGCGTATGAATGGTAAGTATAAACTTGCTGGAGATAAAGGTAGAAAACATGTTGTGTTTGCACCTGGAGATCTTGTTTGGTTACATTTGCGTAAGGATAGATTTCCTGATTTGCGCAAATCAAAGCTAATGCCACATGCTGGTGGTCCTTTTAAGGTGTTAGAGAAAATAAATGATAATGCATATAAACTTGAGCTGCCTGCAGATTTTGGGGTTAGTCCCACTTTTAACATTGCAGATTTGAAGCCTTATTTGGGTGAGGAAGATGAACTTCCGCCGAGGACGACTTCATTTCAAGAAGGGGAGGATGATGAGGACATCAATACCATTGTTACACCCACAACCCATGCTGATATACATACTGGACCAATTACTAGAGCTCGCGCATGCCAATTAAATTACCAGGTACTTTCGTTTCTTGGTAATGATTCTAATGTTCATGAAAATATGATGCTGCCTAAATTGGATACATTTGTTTTGCTTACAAATGAAGGGCCTAGCTTGGAGAAGGATGAACATTGGAGCAAGAACAAGCATGGAGATGATGGCATGCACAAGGGGAACAAGAATGGAGTTACAAGTGGTGATTTCAGGACGTTGAAGCCACCATAATGAGTGCATGAAGCCTTGGACAAAATATACAAGATGCTACTTCATAACTTTCGTCCACAGGCTATTCTAGGTGCTGCGTCACCTTATTATTGGGCCAGGCCCATGTATTTTTGAAATACTTGAGTATAGGCTGTTTTTAGAGTCCGTATGTGTGGGAAAACAAGAGATAGGGTTGGTTTCGGACCCCTTCCCCAAGGGCCACGAAATTCCCCCCTCTTCCTCCATATATATAGCCCTTAGGGCGTCGTTTAGACTTTGGGTTTTGTTTAGACTAAAAGTTCGCCATAGCTGCAACTTCGCGTACTTAGTTTGTGTTCAACGACAAGACAAAGGCGTCATAGAACCCCACCTTGATCAATAAAGCTTTCATCTTATATTCGCAATATCCAGATTGCAATCTCAGTTTCTTGCTTGTTCTTCGTTTGCTCGCAGGAAACAGGCCCTCATGGTGAGGTTGATCGTGCTCCGGCATGGTCAATAACCTCTCGGAGTTTGTTTAGAGATTGCTAAGGCACGACGTCCTCGCACGTTCGTAGTCATCGTCAAAGTCGACTTCTACCAAAGTGATATCCATCATCTCATCGAAAGACGGGACACCTTTGCCTCTATCATTTACCGTGTATGATGTTACTTTCCAATGGTTTTCGATGTTGCATGTGAAACTTGGTGCCGTTGTGTAATGGCGTAACTGAGTACTGAAGCTATCTGATGTAATTCGATTATGAAATCCTAGTTTTCGTTATACGGATATGAAATATCTGGTGTGTTTTATAAGAAATGTTAATTTGATTACTACATGGATTTTCAATAATAGGCTAATTACCCTGCTTATTGGGGTTTTCTATTGTAGACGGTTACTCAGACAACACCGTGGGCGATGAACTCAAACAACCCACATGGTTTCTAGAAAGTAGGCATGTTGGATCAACTAATAATCACACACAGTTTCCGGCAGAGAACTATTTGTGTTAGGCCACCTTGCACAAATGTTTCCACACAAAAAACTGTCTGTGATATACATATGAATGAAAATGCTTTTCTGGGATTCACCGTGTGGATGTACATACGAATGGAAATGATTGGCATTTGATGCCTCGCCCGTTCGCACACGAGCTCATTTTGACCCGCCTGTGTGGTCGGAGGGCCTATCCCCGATGGTTTCTGGGTCGTGTGGGAAGGACCCCCCAATCACGCACACTCACTAGGCGACAGTTTAAAACTCCTTCATGGAAAGGGAGTAAAAACCGTTTGTATAGCTCGTCTCTGCACCAATGAAGGTAAACATCAATAACATGTATATCAAATATACCTTCATTCACTTTGCCATCCTTCTTACTCGCCACATATTTGGGGCAGTTCTGCCTCTAGTGACCATTCCCTTTGTAGTAGAAGCACTCAATTTCAGGCCTGGGTCCAGCTTTGGGCTTCTTCATGGGAGGGGCAACTTGCTTGCCATCCTTCTTGAAGTTCCCTTCTTTCCCTTTCCTTTTTTCTTGAAACCAGTGGTCTTGTTAACCATCAACACTTGATGCTCCTTCTTGATTTCTACCTCTGCGGCCTTAAGCATTGTGAAGAGCTCAAGAATCATTTTTGTCATCCCTTGCATATTATAGTTCATCATGAAGCCTTCGTAGCTTGGTAGCTGTTGTTGAGGAACGTTGCATGGAAAACAAAAAAAATTCTAAACACACGCATGATCTATCCATGCTTGACCCGACCAAGTGTGTTTTTGGCGTACCCGCTGGTAAACTATTGTGATTTCCGGTTTCAGAGAGAGGCATCAAAGCTAACCCGGAGAAGATCCAGGCCATCACCTCGCTTGCTAAGACGGCATGTGTCAATGACGTCCAGCGTCTGGCGGGTCGTATTGCGGCATTGAGCCGGTTCAGAAGTCGCCTGGGAGAGGAGGCAATCCCTTTATACCTGATGATGAAGAAGACAAATCATTTTGTCTGGAGTGATGCTGCCAATACGGCATTTAAGGCACTCAAGAAACAGCTAGCTGAGCAGCCCATCCTTACGGCTCCTAATAAGAAAGAGCCCTTACTCCTATATGTGGCGCCTAATAGTAAGGTTGTCAGTGTGGTAATCGTTGTGGAGCATAAGGACGCATGTATGGAGTACCTTGTTCAGCTCCAGCTTATTATGTCTGTGAGGTGTTGATTGAGTCCAAGCAACGATACCCACATTGGCAGAAACTGGTGTATGGGGTGTTCATGGCAAGCCGAAGTTGAAACATTATTTTCTTGTCCATCCTATTACTATGGTCAGTTGTGCTCCTTTAGGGGATATTATTCAGAATAGAGAGGCTACAGGTCGGGTTGCTAAGTGGGCAATTGAACTTGGACCTCATGGTTTGAAGTATGTGCCAAGAACAGCCATCAAATCTCAGTCCTTGGTGGATTTTATAAATGATTGGAAAGAGTTGCAGACACCTGAGGAGAAACCCGACAACACATATTGGACAATCCACTTTGATGGGTCCAAGCAGTTGGACCGCTCGGGGGCTGGAGTTATTTTGACTTCCCCACGAGGTGATAAATTTTGCTATGCTTTAAGGCTAATGTTTCCTTGTACTAACAATGCAACTGAATACGAGGCTTCACTCCACGTCCTTTGTACGGCCAAGGAGATGAATTTAAGATGGGTCAGGTGTTTAGCCGACTCACACCTTGTGGCTGAGCAAGTCTCAGGCACGTGGGGTTCCAAAGACCCGCTCATGGTGGCTTATCACCAGGCAGTTGACAATATTGCTGGTCACTTCAAGGGTTATCAGTTAGATCACCTTGATCGAAGGAAGCACAAGGCAGCTGATGCCTTAAGCTGGCTAGGATTTCAACATAAGCTGGTGCCTCCTAATGTGTTTCTTGACGTATTGCACAATCATTTGGTCAAGTTGCCATCTGAAGAGGATCTTGTTGTCCCTGACCCGAATGCGTAGTTAGTGGCGGCTCTTCATGCTATTCCAGATTGGACTTTGCCTTATCTGGCTTATGACTTGGGGCGAGTTACCAGAGGATGAAACTTTGGCGAGATAGATCACCAGGATGTCTAAGTCTATGACTATCATCCATGGCAAGTTACACCGACGTAGTGTGACGGGTGTGTTCCAACGCTGTGTTTTTCTTGAAGAGGGTCGTGAGATTTTAAGAGAGATTCATGAAGGTGATTGTGGTCATCATGACGGCTCTAAATCTTTAGTGGCTAAAGATTTTCATCATGGGTTTTATTGGTTGACGACTCATGCTGATGTAGAAGACATTGTTAGCAAATGCGATGGGTGTCAGAAATTTGCAAGACAGGCTCATGTGTCGGCTCAAGAGTTGTTAATGATTCCAATAACTTGGACATTTGCAGTATGGGGGCTGGATATGGTTGGACCGTTCAAGAGGTCTAAGGATAAGAAAATCCACCTTTTGGTGGCAGTTGACAAGTTCACTAAGTGGGTTGAGGCGGAGGCAGTTAGCAATTGTGAAGCGGCAACAACTGTTGAGTTTGTTAAAAAGTTGATCTTCCATTTTGGGTTCCCACATAGTATCATTACTGATAATGGCACTAATCTTTCTAAGGGTGCTATGAAGGAGTTTTTTCAAACACAGCATATTCGCCTTGACGTTTCCTCAGTGGCTCATCCACAGTCCAACGGTCAGGCCGATTGAGCTAATCAAGAAATTTTGAGAGGCATCAAGCCACCTCTTATGGTACCTTCGAAGCGAATGCTAGGTTGTTGGGTTGAGGAGCTACCTTCAGTGCTTTGGTGTGACACCCCGGTAGTTAAGCTATAGTAAACCCTTGCTGATCATGCCAGGTCATCATGATTAAACTTTTGCTAAACCTCACCTGTTCAAACTGAGGTCAAATTTAAATTCCAAAAACAAGTCTAATTTTATTTCTTCAAACTATTAAGGAAAAATGTTCGATGTGTTGAAAATATTCCCTAACTATTTTTCATGAAGAAACCATGCTTTTATAAAAAACTAAATACTTAAGATGAACAAAACAGAAAACAAACAAAAAAACCCCTTTCCCCTGGGCCTTGGCCTAGACAACAGCCAGGCCGGCCCACCTCCACTCCCCATAACCCCCACTCCACCCCGTAACCCTAGCCCACTCACCGCACTTCCCCCACTCCTCTCATCCCCCTCCCGCTACATCTAGATCGGGGCAGCGACCCCAACCCGGTCGCCCGCCGCCATGGCCACCTCGCCAGCCTGCCTCCTCTTCCTCGCCGGACTGCTTCCTCTTCGTCCCCGTCATCCCCGTCGTCCACCCCGACCCCACTGCCCCGTCCCCTACAACCCCGGTGAGACCCTCGGCATCCTCTTTCCCCCTCCATTCCTCTCTGCTCCTGGAGCCCGTGCCGCTCGTCATCGTAGCCCCTGCTCATTCCCCCGTAGACGCCGCCGCCCGAGCTCATGCGAGCCGCAGCCACCCTCGCGGTCGAGCTCCTCTCTCTACGCGCCCGCCGTCCTGCTCTGCAGCCTTGCACCTCCTGCGCTCACCCTGTGCGTCTGCTGCTCGCCCCGCTCAGCGGGAAGTGCTCCCCGGTGCGCCCCTGCTAGCGCCCTCACGCACGCATGTCCGCGATTAGCCACGCGCTGCCTCTGCCACCGTGCTCTTGCGCTCGGCCGTGGCTGTGCTCACCACTATTGGACATGTCCGCGCCCGCCTTCACCTCTTGCTTCCCTGCCGCGCCTTGCCGCTCGCTCGCCATCGCCAGCACCTCTGACCGCATCGTCTCGCTGCTCCTCGCCCGCATCGCTACCACCGCGGCAGTGGTCGCACCGCCCGAGCCTCGCCTGCGTCGCCCCTGCTCCCACTCCGCCACGCGTCGCCCTGCAGACGCAGTCCCGCGCCGACATGCGTTGTCACTGCGCGCCGGCAAGCGCGTGCCCCGGCTCGCCGTGCCTCCCCCTGTTGGCCGCGCCGGAGGCAGCGGACGGGCGCCCGCTGCGCCAGACGCCCGTTAGCGCCCGAACCCACTGAGGCCCCCTAGGGCCAATGACAGGGGCCCCACCCCCTAAACATTTTTTTAATAAAAAAGAATAAATAAAAATATTAATTAATTAATTAATTAACATATTTAACTTAATAAATTGTAATTAATTAACCTAATAACTAATTAACCTAATTAACTGTTGTTAATTAACTAAACAATCACTGATAGGTGGGACCCACGTGTCAAGTTGACCGGGTCAACGGTTAGAGTTGACCACTGACATCATGCTGACATCATGATGACGTCATAAACTGAATTTCGAATTAAACTAATTCTATTAATTCTAAAACGAATTAAAAATTTAAAAATTAATATAAAATAAATCGTAGCTCGGATGAAAATACTTTTTACATGTAAGTTGCTCAAAACGACGAGACGAATCCGAATACGAAGCTCGTTTGTCAGCCACACGTCCCTAGCATAGTGAACATACAACATTTCACCTCTGGTTCATCTGTCTGAAAACTCGAAACAACGGGGATACTTTCCCGGATGTTTCCCCCTTTCGCCAATATCACCGACTACCGCGCTAGGGCATACCTAGCACCGCTCATCGTCATGTCTTGCATTGTCATGCTTATATTTGCATTATATTTATTGTTTCTTCCCCCTCTTCTCTCTGGTAGACTACGAGACCGACGATGCTGCTGCCCCGTTTGACTACGGAGTTGACGACCCCTCCTTCTTACCAGAGCAACCAGGCAAGCCCCCCCCCTTGATCACCAGATATCGCCTATTCTTTCCTCTACTGCTTGCATTAGAGTAGTGTAGCATGTTACTGTCTGGTTAATCCTATTCTATTGCATAGCCTGTTATTGTTGCTACAGTTGTTGATACCTTACCTGCAATCCTAAATGTTTAGTATAGGATGCTAGTTTATCATTTGTGGGCCTACATTCTTGTCCATCTGCCTTGCTATACTATCGGGCCGTGGTCACTCGGGAGGTGATCACGGGTATATACTATACATACATACATACTTTACAGATAGTGACTAAAGTCCAGTCGGCTCGTAGAGTACCCGCGAGTGGTTCATGGATTGGGGGCTGGAAGGACATTTGTCCCGACGGCCCTCTATGTTTATCTTTGTGGCGGAGCGATAGGGCAGGTTGAGACCACCTAGGCGAGAGGTGGGCCTGGCCCTGGTCGGCGTCCGCGATTATTTCAAAATAACACGCTTAAAGAGATCTTGGTATTTGATCTGAGTCTGGCCACTGGCCTATACGCACTAACCAACTACGCGGAGACAGTTATGGGCACTCGACGTCGTGGTATCAGCCGAAGCCTTCTTGACGTCAGCGACTGAGTGGCGCGTGCCGGGTTGGACTGGAACGCCTGCTCTTGTATAAGGGAGGCTAGGTCTGCTCACCGGCCGCATAAGCAACATGAAGGTGTGCAATGGGCGATGGTCCCAGACCCCTGCGCGCATAGGATTTAGACCGGCGTGCTGACCTCTCTATTGTGCCTAGGTAGGGCGGCGACATGTTGATCTTCCAAGGCCGGGCATGACCCAGGAAAGTTTGTCCACCCAAAGGGATCGAGCATGTTGGGAAATGTGGTGCACCCCTGCAGGGAAGTTTATCTATTTGAATAGTCGTGTTCCTCGGTAAAAGGACGACCCAGAGTTGTACCTTGACCTTATGACAACTAGAACCGGACACTTAATAAAACACACCTAGACAAGTTCCAGAGGCAACCCAGTGATCGCTTTTTCCACAGGGCGATGAGGGGAGGATTGTCGGGCAGGATTATGCTATGCGATGATACTTGGTGAACCTCAATCTACTCTCTTCTACATGCTGCAAGATGGTGGCTGCCAGAAGCGTAGTCTTCGACAGAACTAGCTATCCCCCTCTTATTATGGCATTCTGCAGTTCAGTCCACCGATATTGCCTCTTTACACATATACCCATGCATATGTAGTGTAGATCCTTGCTTGCGAGTACTTTGGATGAGTACTCACAGTTTCTTTGCTCCCTCTCCCCCCTTTTTCGTCTTCTTCTCAGATGCCGCAACCAGACATTGGAGCCCAGGAGCCAGATGTCACCGTCAACGACGACTCCTACTACACCGCGGGTGCTTACTACTAAGTTCAGGCCGCCGCGACGAGGAGTAGTTTAGGAGGATCCAAGACAGGAGGCCTGCGCCTCTTTCGATCTGTGTCCCAGTTTGTGCTAGCCATCTTATGGCAACTTGTTTATCTTATGTCTGTACTAAGATATTATTGTTTCTGCTGACTTGTTTATGTTCGAGCACTTATATTCGAGCCCTCGAGGCCCCTGGATTGTAATATGATGCTTGTATGACTTATTTTACTATTAGAGTTGTGTTGTGATATCTTCCAATGAGTCCCTGATCTTGATCGTACACATTTGCGTGCATGATTAGTGTACGATTGAATCGGGGCATCACATTTGGAGTGCCAATACCACCCCCAATAGATCAACAGGTCATACGCCTTTCTTTATGGTTTATGGTGTAGAGGCGGTTCTCCCAAGTGACATCTGTCATGACTCACCTATAGTGGTGGCTTATGTTGAAGCTGATAATGAGACGACATGTCAGAACTCACTTGATGCATTAGATGAAGAGCGTGACCTTGCAGCGGCTCGTTCGATGGTATATCAGCAAGATCTACGTCGCTATCATAGCCGTAGAGTTCGAAGGCGGACATTTCAAGAAGGCGACTCAGTGCTCCATTTGATTCGAGATGCATAAGCTTTCTCCTCCTTGGGAAGGGCCTTTTGTGATCATCAAAAATCTCAATAATGGGTCTTGCTACCTCATTGATATACAACAGCACAAGGATTCACGCAAGTCAGAAGAGGAGACCCGCCGGCCATGGAAAATTGCTCATCTTCGGCCTCACTATACTTGATCCACCAGTTCTCATCCTTGTACATACATTTGTGAATGTATATATCTTTTATGATCAATATAATAAAGCCGGCATCCCTGAAATTCAGGGTCTCTGTCGTTTCATTTCTGTGCATCTAAGTCTTTGTTATTTTATCATAAGGTCACTTGGGGGCTTCCAACCCATCGGCTTTAGCTTTCATACCCTCATGACCGGCGTGAGTTGCCACATTATGAGTTACACCTACCTGTTTGCAACTTGTTACTCTGCTAGGTGACCTGCTGAACTCTTAACAGTCCATGTTTTTTCAGACTATGAACTTGTTAAGGTTAAAACAACGGCTTGTGTCACGTGAGAGCCGGCTTACAATGAGCAAGGATAAACTCAACGACTATGGGCCTTGAAAGCACAAGGCCAGTGAGCCAACCTTTTTTGGTAGTGTCTTGAAAGCCGGCCTGAGTATTTGAGATTATATATATATATATATATATATATATATATATATATATATATATATATATATATATATATCGCTTTTGTGTTTTTTGGATGTTTTTATCTTAAGTTTTTGCTTTTGCAAAATTTTTGACTATTGGGGTCGTGAGGTACTGGGTTATGTTACTCATATTTAAATACCTTGGGTTGTCACCCGCCCTAGCTTTTGACGTTAAGTCGCTAGTATGTTTTCGCTTGAACAGCTGTGGTTATGATTTTTTCAGTAGTCACATACGTCTACCTATTTTTGGTTGTAAGTTGCCCTGGCTTTTGACTTTAAGTCACCAGCACATATGTTGTTTGGTCTTCCGCGGGATATGCAAGATTTTAGGTGAAAACAAGAGTCGTGGTTCGGCTCATTTATATGATCACATCAAGCATGCGATAAAGTTCAGTTGCTGGCTCAAAAGCTGAGATAAACCTGCATGAAGGCATGATAGGGCGAATCATTGTTTTAAGCTACCCTATTACAAGTGTTTCATTGAGCCAAAACAATTTTGAACCAAGTGTTTTTGGAGCTGCACTCCTCTAAACCCAGTCTCAGAGCAGTCCAGCTTATGATCAGTCGGGTTAATCTTCTCCCTGACGCCTTGAAGATTCCGGGTCATCCCGCGCCGGCTCTTCCTCGTCGACCATTTGGAGGTCAGACGATGTCCAGTCGATGCCAGTTAAGGATTCGAAGGTTGCTTCATCATTAAGAATAATGGACGGGTCAAGGTCAGGAGCAAAGAAATGCTTACGCCATGGAGGAATGAGGTCTACAACTTCATGAGATGCCGGCTTAATCTTGTTGTTATTGTCATCGTAAGCACGCGTGTACTTGTTTAAATTCAACTCTTCAATCAGCTTGCACGCCACGAGCCGCATCTCTCTGACAGATTGGTTGGAGTCTTTCTCTTCAAAGATTGGCTTGTCATCTTTAAACTCTGGGCATCCAGTAGCAATTTCATTTGGGTCATGTTCTGATTGCCATGACTTGGCCCGACCTAGTGCCACAATGGCTCCGGCTCGGGTGGCTGAAAGTTTAACCTCTTCAATTTGAGTCGGCACTGTTGAAAGGTGATCCAGCACAGACTTGATTTGAGTTGGAGGTTTCTTGCGACCTGACAAGGCTACAAGGCTTCGTAGTGTTCCATTCTACAACTACTTAGACAATGAGTAAACCGCCTTTAGTTTGAGCAGCATGTTCTGGCTAAGACTAGTGCTTTTGGAGCCTGTTCAATTTTTTGCACAAGAGTTGCCAGGTGGGTTAGATATCACATATAATGACTCGCCAGGTCAATTATAGAATTTTATGAAAATATAATGAAGTGCAAATTTTCACCTTATCAAAGATGGTGGCTGTCATGTTGGATATATGTTGCTTCAAGCCGGCTAACTCGATAGTTACCAGCTTAAGCTCAGCCTCATCATCTTCTTCTCTTTTCAACAGCACCACCTTGTCAGCTTCCCAGGCAGTTCTTTCAGCATCAAAACCCGCCTTAACCTTTTCAAATTCTCCGTTTTCAGCTTTGACTCGGCCTTGGAAGTTTTAGTTTGTTGGAGCACAATATTCTTTTTCAATCACCAAGCTGTGACTCTTTCATGTTCAACTCTTCCTATAATTCAATATTGAAGCAATGGTTATCACACAAGGAGCAACTTTCAGTAATACAACTACATTAAGTCCCAAGCACATTGCAAGCAATATACTTGGCACTTGGGGGCTAATGTAGGTCATTTCAATTTCTGTTAAGACCCGGCTCATCTTGTTAAGAGTTAACTCGGCCCTTGGGGGATACATATTTGATTCTATTATGGTCATTAAGACCTCGCTCATCTTGTTAAGAGTTAAGCCAGACTTTGGGGGGCTACATATTTGATACTATTAAGGTCGTCAAGAGCCGGCTTATCTTATCAGTTCAATCCGGCCCTTGGGGGCTACATACTCGGTTCTATAAACACAATGAAGACCCGGCTTGTCTATTCAAGACAAGCCGACCCTTGGGGGCTATACTTTAGAAATTTACAAGTCTAAAGCATAGTCAGTATTTTACCTATACTTCAGACTCGGGGGCTAATATGGACATATGTATATGCACAAGACTAAAGAGAGGTTGGATACTTACCTCATACTTTTGTTTCATAAACTCAACCAGCCCGGCCTCCATATCCCGGCTTTTGTTAAGGCAGCTCAGATAGCCCACGTACACGTAACCTGCACTGAAGGGGGGATAGCTCTCTAGGTCTAGTTTGGCCTTGCCTTTCTCTAGTGAAGGCATTTCTTCCTTGGCTAAATGTTTGGCTAGGACTCTGGAGGCCTCGGGCAGCTTAAAAGTTGACCCGATAATAATGACGTCGCCAACATTAGTAGCAGCAGGGCTCTTGTCAGCTGATTTAGCAGGACAGGGCGGCTTAGGACTTGACGGGTCTTGAGGGTCAGCTGGGTTGATCTCATTATGCATCGCCTTAAAGATGGCGGTATCAACTTGCGATGGAGGGTCATTGGCAAGGTCTTCGAGGTTTTGAATTGAAGCCTCAGGGGACTCTAGACCTGCCACTCTGGCTCAGCATTTTTTGGGTCTTTGGAAGAGCTGCCCACCATTTGCTTTTTACCCGATTTGGCCACACCTCTGCAACAAGAATGCAAGAGTCTATAAGTATGTTATTACAAGATCATTTGTGAAAAAGTGAAAATATTTACCCATGGGAAATCTTGAAGACAGAAATTTGAGTTCTGGTTGAGTCGCCAGAAGAAGGTGGCGACCCTGGTAATCAGAGTCATAGGAATTAAGAGGATGTCTAATAAGACCAGCTTTGGGGAAAAGCAAAGTTGGATGGTGTGGTACCTCGGCTGAGCGTTTACGGGCAGAGGGTTCATTACTTAACCCGGCCAGTAACTCTCCTGAGCCGCCGCTCCGGGTCTGGCCTCTTGTATCATATTGAGCCTTCTTCAAAACAAAGTATGGATCTGAGTGAGCATCTGGGTGAGAAAACTTTACTTTCCGGACAACTCGCCGCAGTTTCTTTGAAGGATGGAGTCTGAACCAGATGAAATCGGAATTACCTCAGTATAATCTGCCCGGCTTGTATCCGTCTCTTCCTGTGAGGAAAGGGTGTCAACTAGTTCAATAAAGAGTCGACCAAGCGAGTCAAATTCCACCTCTGATGGGTTCTCAACATCGGCTGACTCGCCTACAACAACCAGTTTAGTGATGGTAACCGCCTTATTCTTCTTTGTTTTCTTGTTGGCCCGAGTCTTGCCCACGACAGTCTTTGGTTTTTTGGTCCAAAAGCGGAGTGAGCCTGAATGAGTGCAGAAAAGATTAAGCAAGGCATAATGTAGAGTTAAATCATAAGCCGCCCGTAAGATGAAGGGCGGGATAGCTGCAGCTAAGAGTTTACATATTTTAATTATGAACTACCCTAGCCATGGAATGAAGTAAACCTCAGGTTGTGCAAATTTGGAGGTTAAAGCTATAAAAGAATGAGCCAGAAAGGTATCTTTAGAATTCTTGGCGGGTTACAATTTTGTTGTTAAGCCACCTTTGTAAGTGAGAAGATGGCTCTCGGGTTCATTGACAATCTGGCGGTTTACAATGTTCATAGATAAGTCGGCTGGGTGTTAGCGGGTTATGAGGTTGTTGTTAAGCTTCCCGAACAGTGAATGGCGGGTAAATGATCTATGGATTCAAGGATTGCTGAAATTTTGCTAAGTGTTGGGCAAATAAATTTTACAGATCGCAGCTATAATTTATGATCTACGACGGTTCAGGAAAAGAAGAATAATTGTTAAACTTAAAGTGCAATAGCCCAAAAAAGTGGCATTCTGCGCATGGACTCTGAGGAAGAGGGTTCTGTTCAAAATGAAAAATAAGAGTTACGACAAGTACCGCCTCACTTCTTCCTCGCCTTTGGATTGGGTTACGTTTTGTAAGCAAGAGTTGGATGAACTTGGATGAATTTGGTCGAACGCCAATGAAATCGATGAACTAGGGCGTTTTAATGCAGATCTGTGAAAGGAGTAAGACGATACCTGATGGTGTTGATGAAGAGCAAACACACACTGCCGATTTCTGGTCACAATCAGGTTGATGCAGCGGCCTGGATGGAGCTGCTGGTGAAAATCGGTTGGAGCAACGGAACTCCAGCAACGGCAGACGACGGGAGGAGGAAGAAGAAGATGAGGCGCAGAGATAAAAAGTGAAAAGGGGACCCCTCATGCCTATTTATAAGGAAAGGTTGGTGAAACAGTAAATGGCATGCGCGGAAATCTTGGAGGCAATATAATTATCTTAATAGAGGAGGCGCCTTGATTCTCAGATTGATAGTTAATGCAAAAAGATCCATTGTGAAGTCATCAGTTTTTTTGGATTTATTTTACATGGCATCATGGCAGGTTACAAGGTCTGTTCAAAGGTTAAGGTTTTGGAAGGATTGAAGGAGTCTCACCAAATGGAGATGAAGATTGACATGAACAAGTTCAAATCAATCTGGGGCCTAATGTTGGGAATATAGCCCCGCGGTGTGACCCGCCCAGGAGGGTCTGGGTTACACTGTTGGCGACTCAATAAAAGAAAGTCCAGATAGGTCCAGGAAGATCATGAAGATTGGAGGCGGCTTACAAGGCGGGCCTATTGGAGGCCCAAGACCGGGTGACAGTGTCGAGACTCCGAGGTGTGAGCCGCCGCGATGGTGACTTTCCTTGCAAGGAAAGGCGACTTAGGACCCAAGTTGGTTAACTATTGTAAGCCCAGGGCCTCGACCTGTGTATATAAAGGCGAGATCCTGTGGCCGGTTAATTCAAGGAACAACCAATCGATAGCTAGGTCAAGAGATTCCGCTCCCTTGTAATCGATACTCAATCAATACAACTCGAAACATGACATAGGCTTTTACCTCATTGTGAGGGGGCGAACCTGGGTAAACCTTGTATCTTTCGTCCCTCTCAAACCCTTCAAGCTAACCTACGTTGCGATGGCTCCACACCTAATTCCTTTCACAAGGGCATCTGCCATGACAAAACCTCGACAATATCCATGGGTGCCTTCCATACAAACACTTTAAAAGTAATTTATTATTTGACAACATAAAGTAAATTTGTTTTGCATTTTGAGACTGGGCATCCCTATTACCGCTGCACTCTTGTCCAATGACAAGTGAAGAAACACTCATATTCAGAATAACACATCTAGCATGGAAAAATATTGGCCAGCCCATGCCGCTTCATGAGTGGCACGGGCACACAAAAAGAAATTTCGTTTTGAAAATTAGAGATGGCACATACATATTTACTTGGAACGGTATGGAAATACCAAATATAGGTAGGTACGGTGGACTCATTTGGCACAGCTTGGTTTAAGGATTTTTGATGCACAAGTACTATTCCCACTTAGTACAAGGAAAGGCTAGCAAATAGATTGAGAAGCAACCAACAAAAAAAAATGAAAATTCACATAAACAAGCATTGGACAAAACTAACACCGAATAATGCACCACAAGTAGGATGCAATTTCATTGCATAACTATTGACTTTCGTGCTTGCATAGGGAGTCACAAACCTTACCATCAATATTCTTACTAAAGCATAATTACTCACCAACATGACTCACATATTACTTCATCATATCTCAAAACTAGTACAAAGAATCAAGTTTATTTTGTCCAATGATCTACATGAAAGTTTTCATTATATCCCTCTTGGATATATATCACTTTGGGACTAGTTTAATATATTGCCATTGCCTATAACAAGTTCTCAAATGGATTGAAGTAAAGCATGAGAGAATTTCTTTTCTTCTCTCAAAATATTATATGTGACGCATGAGAAAATTCATTTTTTCTTCTCTCAAAATATTATAAGTGAAGCATGAGATAATTTCTTAAAAGTTTTACTAACTCTCAAATTAATCTAACTGGAGCATGAGAGTATTTATTCAAAAAATTAAAGCACCACCGTGCTCAAAAAGATTTAAGTGCAGCACTAGAGCAATTCCATAGCTCAAAAAATTTAAGTGAAGCACATAGAGAAATTCTAACAAATCATAGCATCACTATGGTTTATCAAATAGGTGTGTCCAGCAAGGATGATTGCGACAAACTAAAAAGCAAAACAAGTAAACGCTTATATAATACAAGACGCTCCAAAGAAAACTCATGATATGTGACGAATAAAAATATAGCTCCAAGTAAAATTACCGATGGTTGTTAGAAGAAAGAGGGGATGCCTTCCAGGACATCCCCAAGCTTAGTTTATTGGTTATCCTTGAATATTACCTTGGGGTGCCATGGGCATCCCCAAGATTAGGATTTTTTTACTCCTTATTCCTTCATCCATGGTGATCTCACCCAAAACGTGAAAACTTCAATCACACAAAATTTTACAAAACCTTTGCGAGATCCATTAGTATAATAAAACCAATCTTTTCTTTAAGTACTGTTGCAAACACATTCATATTTTGCTATTGCATTATACCTACTGTATTCTGACTTTACCATGGCTAAAACCCCCCATAGTCCATAGATTCATCACGCAACGAAAAATTCATCATGCACACAATACAACGAAAACAGAATCTGTCCAAAATAGAACAGTTTGTAAAGACTTGAATTTTACTCAAAAACTTCTGAAAATTTAGGACAACATAGGCAATTCATATATCAATATTGTGAAAAATTCATAGTTTTTTTGCGTCGCTCCAGTGCTTTTTAACAATTCTACTACTGGGCGTAAAAGTTCATGTATCAGCCAAAGCCATCCTAAAGGAATTACTTGGCACAAACACTAATTAAACATAAAAACACAATCATAACAGAGGCATAATTTTATGAACACACAAAACCGAAACAAAAAGGAAAAAGGAAAAAATGTTTTATTCATTGGGTTGCCTCCCAACAAGCGCTATTGTTTTATGCCCCTAGCTGGGCATAATAATTTTAATGATGCTCACATGAAAGACAAAAAATTAAAGCACAAAGAGAGCATCATATAGCATGTGAAAAACAAGTTTAAGTCTAACATACTTCCTATGCATAGGCATTTAATAGGGAATATTTTTATCAAGACAAGCAATTTATAGCATATGCAAATAGGAAGAAGGAGGCATTAATAATTTCAATGCAAAGGGAGGTGATTTAGTAACATGAAAAATTTCTACAACCATACTTTCCTCTCTCATAGTAATTACATGTAGGATCATAATCAAATTTAACAATATAGCTATCACATAAAATATTCTCGTCATGATCCACATGCATGCAAAGTTGACACTCTTCCTAAATAGTGAGATTCTCATCAACTAAAGTCATGACCTCTCCAAGCCCACTTTTATTAAAAAATTCATAAGATTGCCAAAGTAGTGGGATCATTATTACCTAGAGTTGACACTCTTCCAAACCCACTTGCAATCTTATTGCAAACACTATTGTCGATATCATATTCATCATGAGGCTTAAATAAATTTTCAAGATCATAAGAACAATCATGATCATTACAATAAGTAGTGGACATAGCAAAATTAGCATCCCCAAACATGGGATTTTGCATATTACTAGCACAATTGACATTAATAGAATTTGTAATATCATCATTGCAATCATGCTGTTCATTCAAGGAGTAATCATGAATCACTTTATAAATTTCTACTTTTAGCACTTCGTCCCAATTTTCAGATTCATGAATTTCAAGCAAAACTTCATAAAGATAATCTAGTGTAGTCAACTCATTAGCAATTGACTTATCATAATTGGATCTTCTAGAAAGATTAGCAAGTGGATGAGGATCCATATCAAAAGATTTTTAGCCAGCAAAGATGTAAGAAAATAGAAGGCACATGGCAACACAAGCAAAGATAGAAAACAAGAAAACAAGCAAAAAGGCAAACAAAAAGAAGGCAAATATTTTTGTGTTTTTTCTAAAAACATTTTAGAAGTGGGGGAGATGAAAACGAGAGGCAAATGGCAAATAAAGTAATTCAAGGAGATGAGAGTTTGTGCGTAGGAACCTGATAGATGTTGATGATGTCTCCCCGGCAACGGTGCCATAAATTCTTCCCGGTTGCTTGTATTTGCATTGTATTTCACCGAAGAAGGGAGGATGATGCAGCACAACAACGGTAAGTATTTCCCTCAGTTATGAAACCAAGGTTATCAATCCAGTAGGAGAACCAAGCAGCACTATGTACGTAGTACCTGCACACAAAGACCAAATACTTGCAACCCAACGCGTAAGAGGGGTTGTGAATCCCTCCTCGGTATCGAGATAGATAAAATTGTATGAGATTGGATAAATATATCTAGCAAAAACACAAAATAAAATAAATAAATAAATAGTACAGCAAGTTATATTTTTGGTTTTTGGAATAATAGATCTGGAAACAATATGATAGAAAATAGACCTGGGGGCCGTAGATTTCACTAGTGGCTTCTCTCGAGAAAATAACATACGGTGGGTAAACAAATTATTGTTGGGCAATTGATAGAAGAGCAAATAATTATGATGATATCCAAGGCAATGATCATGTATATAGGCATCACATCCAAGATTAGTAGACCCACTCCTGCGTGCATCTACTGCTATTACTCCACACATCGACCGCTATCCAGCATGCATCTAGTGTATTAAGTTCATAGTGAAATGGAGTAATGCAATAAGAACATTGACATGATGTAGACAATATCAATTCATGTAGGAATATACCCCATCTTTTTATCCTTATTAGCAACGATACAGGTGTGCCTCGCTACACCTTCTATCACTGGGTGAGGCCACCGCAAGATCTAACCCATCACAAAGCACCTCTTCCCATTGCAAGAAAAATCAATCTAGTTGGCCAAACCAAACCGAAGTTTGGGAGAAGAAATATGGGGCTATAATAGTCATGCAAATAAGAGATCAAAGAAGACTCAAATAATATTCAGAGATAGAACTGATCATAAACTAGCAATTCGTTGGAGCCCAACAAACACATCACAAAAATTCATTACATCAAATAGATCTCCAAGAACATCGAGGAGAACATTGTATTGAGAATCAAAAAAGAGAGAATAAGCCATCTAGCTACTTCCTACAGACCTGTAGGTTTGTGGTAAACTACTCACACATCATCGAAGGAGCACACATGAGGATAATAAACCCCTCAATGATCGTGTTCCCCTCCGGCAAGGTGCCGTAAAGGGCCTCTAGATTGGATCTTGTGGTTCTGGAACTTGCGGCAGCTAGCATTGTGTTTCGTCAACTCCTCTAGGATTACTGGAATATTTGGGTATTTATAGAGTTGAGAGGCGGTGGAAAGGATTCCCGAGGGCCCCACTACCCACCTGGGCACTCCAGGGGCCTTTGGCACCTTGATGTCTTGTGGGCCCATGGGCCTCCCCTCCTGTAGTTCTTTGGCTCTCAAGTAGTCTTCTGGGATGATTTTTTTTTCAAAAAAGTTTCATTGCGTTTGGACTTTGTTTGATATGGATATTCTACGAAGTAAAAAACAAGCAAAAAATAGCAACTCGCACTGGGCACTATGTCAATAGGTTAGTCCCAAACAATGATATAAAGTTGCTATAAAATGAATATAAGACATCCAAGAATGATAATATAACAGCATGGAACAATCAAAAATTATAGATACGTTGGAGACATATCAGTTTCCCAATCATACACGCATGCGTTGCCTTCATGTTTTTCTGTAACTTTTCCACTATCGTACAGTTTTACATTCAACTAGTGTATTTTTACTCTATTGTCCTGTCGTATCCTTAGCTCTTACATCATATCCCTCCGCCCGGTTTACATGTCACAGAAATGGATAAAAATGGATGTATCTAGAACTGAAATATGCCTAGACACATACATTTATTTCCGGATGGAGGGAATACATGTCTATATGTCATGCCTTTCTATTCTTCAATACCTATTACATCTCTATGTCGTAGCATGTTTTATAACTGAAGCACCATTCTTCTATATAAGGCATGCAAGGGCAAGATGTTAGAATCTGAAGGGATACAAACAAGGTATTTGCAAAAGATCCAAACACCAGGAGATAGTAAACCAACTCCAGTGTTCATAGATACTGCTATAGCACAGAGAAACCAACTGCTCTTGATAATAAGCAGATTCCAGTGGCTAGAGAATTAGTCCGCTCCAGTCCAGCAAAAATATGTCAACTCCATTCTAAGAAGCATGTATGTATCCTCGTACCATGAAATATTATAGCATTCAGATCATATTTTGTACATGTTTCTTACCAATCTCTCCTTTTCAAAATAAGCTTAAAGGATAGAAGACTTTCTAAATGGGATTGTGTTTGAGAAAAGTATCTTGCGGGAATTCTCTATGCTCCAATGCTGATATAAGTACCTATTGTATATCACTATATTTTTGCATCAGCTAATATTTTGTTAATCGGTGTGAATCCAACCTTTATCTGATGTAAATTTACTTGTAGCAAAATGTATAATTAAAGGCGACAATGTTGATTTTAGTGAGGAAAACTACCTGGTAGTTTTGCAAACTGAGTTGCATGAGGGTACTATCTCATATCATGCACATTACTAAATTGTAGTGTTGTGGTCTGACTGCCCAATCATTCATTGTGTCAATGTTGCTTTCCTATTACCTTACTGGCTGAAGATAGTTGTGCCTATTGTGTTAATTTGGTATAGGCTGGTGTGGTCTGGTTATCTAAACATTCATTGTGTCAATGTTGCTTTCCTATTATCTGACCTGGCCAATGATAGCAATGCTAGTTTGTTAATTTGGTGCAGGATGCTGAATATAAGAAGACAAACTCTGAAAACAGCAAGGCAACCCCATTGTTTCTTTCCAATAAATCTAGGGTACGTAATATGGCAATAACTCTTGATTAATTTGTTTGGTTCCACTCCTAATTTATTGATATGTAGTGGTCGAGACCCTCTCCACTATCAATAATACAAGCCTGCCAAAATTGCCATCTGAATCTATTTAGTTTCCTCTGTATCGAGTCCAACAGAAAAAATGTATGTCTGTGAACCAATTACTAGCTGAAGCAATGATTGAAATCGTGGAGGAATCAGAGGTGCACATTCTTGCACATCAACAACCGATCAATATTTTCAGAGATAGTGTAGCAAAGAAGGAAGAAGTTGCTCACATGCATATGGGCGTCATCCGCGCTGAGGTTGTAGATCATTAAGTTCTGTTCATTTATTTGCACTAGCATCTTGCCCGGTGGATGTAATTTCCTGTAATATATGCTGGATGTGCTACATTTTCCTTGTATGACGTACATTTGCTTAGCGTGCCTCGCATTCCAGCTAACTAGTCACTAGGAAGCCAAAAAAGCAGTGAAATTAATAGCTAGCACGAACCGTCGTAGGCCCTATATGAAGCATAGCGACCCACTACCCTTAGTGGGCCCCCCTAATGCGCTCGCAGGGGCCAAAAAATATTTAGGCGTTTGATTCATCGGTTTTGGTCCTGTCCAGAAATGCTCAACTTTGTTTTATTGGGCCTACAGACATGTTCTAACTTTAGCGGGCCCAATAATTGATGGACCGTAAACAGGATGAAAGCTCCATTGGGCCGCTATAATTGAAATGAGCCAACCGTTAATGCTTGGCCCAGTTACCTCTCAGGTCATTAACAGGCCGAAATCGAAGTGGGCAATAAGTGGGCCCATTCGATTTCATAGGCCGTTAACAGGAGGATACTAAGGTCAGGCTATATATGGCCTAACTGTATTGTGGGCCTTTAGCATGCCGAAAGAGACAACGAGCTGGTATTAGACCATAAAGAACATGGGCCGCTAAGAGGCCGAAAGTCAGGTCAGACTGTATATGGCCCAACTGTGTTGTGGGCCTTTAGCAGGCCGAAAGAGTAATTGGGCTAGTATTAGACCATGAAGAGCATGGGCCGTTTAGAGGCCAAAACTCAGGTTGGACTGCAAATGGCCCAACTCCTTTATGGGTTGTTAACAGGCGCAAAGAAATACCAGGCTGTAAATTGGCCCAACACCTAAATGGGTCGCTAAAAGGCCGAAAGACGTACATCCTGAAAATTGGCCTATCCCTTGAATGGGCTGTTAACAGGACAAAACTACGTCAGGCCGATACTGAGCCCAAATATATAGCGGTCTATGATGACCCACAAGTATAGGGGATCAATCCTAGTCCTTTCGATAAGTAAGAGTGTCGAACCCAATGAGGAGCAGAAAGAAATGACAAGATGTTTTCAGCAAGGTAATGTCTGCAAGCACTGAAATTATAAGTAACGAGTAGTTTGATAGAAAGGTAATTTGTAACAAGCAAGTAACGGTGGTGGTAACAAAAGTGCAGCAAGGTAGCCCAATCCTTTTGAGGCAAAGGACACGCTAAAACAGTCTCTTATGATAAGCAAAGTGTTCTTGAGGGTACACGGGAATTTCATCCAGTCACTTTCATCATGTTGGTTTGATTTCTGTTTGCTACTTTGATAATTTGATATGTGGGTGGACCGGTGCTTCAGTGTTGTTCTTACTTGAACAAATCTCCTACTTATGATTAACCCCCTCGCAAGCATCGTCAACTATGAGTAAAGTATTAAGAATAAATCTAACCATAGCATTAAACTTTTGGATCCAAATCAGCCCCTTACGGAATAGCGCATAAACTACAGTTTAAGCTTCTGTCACTCTCGTAACCCATCATCTAAGAACTACTCCACAATGCATTCCCTTAAGACCAAGTACGGTGAAGTGTCATGTAGTTGACGTTCACATGACACCACTAAGGGAATCACAACATACATACCATCAAAATATCGAACACATATCAAGTTCACATGATTACTTGCAAGAAGATTTCTCCCTGACCTCAAGAACAAAAGTAACTACTCACAAATGATAATCACGCTCATGATCAAAGGGATATGAAAGAGCATAATGGATCTGAACATATAATATTCCACCAAATAAACCATATAGTAATCAACTACAAGATGTAATTAACACTACTAGTCACCCCACAAGCACCAATATATAGTTCCAGTACAAAGATTGAACATAAGATTTGAACTAGGGTTTGAGAGGAGATAGTGCCGATGAAGATGTTGATGGATATTACCCTCCCCAAGATGGGAGAGTTGTTGGTGATGATGATGACGCTGATTTCCCCCTCTAGGAGGGAAGTTCCCCCGGTGGAATAGCTCCAATGGAGGGCAAAAGTGTTCCTGCCCAAGTTCCACCTCGAGACGGCGGCGCTTCGTCTTGAAAGTCCTCTTGTAAGTGCATCTAGTGCCCATTAGTAATTTTGGTGTATTGAAGACTTATAGGTTAAGGGACTAATATGTTTGTGAGTGTACACAGGCTCTATAAGTCGATGAGGACTTTGATATTTTGGATGAAAGTTGACCCCTAAAAATGTATGTCTTCAGCTGAAGACTTTGGTTCTCCTGATGATTTTGAAAGTGAAGAAATTGCTGTTACCTTGAAGACTTGGATATTCATGCGAGGATTATGAAGCGTCAAGACTTTCGTTCTCGTAGTTTCATTTTCTCTTTCTTTAGTCATAGGAAACACCGTACTGTTAAGGGGGGTCGAGGTAATACTAAGGAAAGTGATTTCCAAGTGATGCTCATCTCAAAATCCTACACCTACCCAATCCCTTCGAGTGAAGCCATTGGAAATCTCATATCAGCTTAGTCAATTTCTTCAGTGATAGAGACGAAGATCTTCTGGTCTCTGAGGAATCTGTTCTAACTGAGGAGTTAGGAATTCGCCAGTGTGGATTTCCTACACAGTGAGGAACATGATAGCCACGAGGACTTTGAACCTCAAATATCCGATCGTTGTTGTGCTATGCGCTAGCTGTCCTAAAATACCTACCCACCTAATTGTCATATTATTGAAGGGAATTTATGTCTTATCATGTCGGGCTACTCCCTAGGCTATAAATATCCGCCCCCTAGAACCACTAGCTGGTTGGCTTCTCCGAGAGAAACTAACACTTGTCATTGAGAGCATCCCATCCTCCGAGGACTTTGAGCGAAAATCATCGAGTGAGGAAAAACTTAAAACCAAAACACCAAAACCCAAAGTGATTGAGCATCAGTGAAAACATTTTCTTGTATGGAACCGATGCTTGTTACCTTCGAGGACTGTGTATTCTCCAAACGGTTAGGCGTCATGGTCTGAGCATGCAAGAGGAATTGTGGATTGCCGAGTGAACAAGTCTGTGAAGGTTTGTGTCGGCGTTCTGGATACGGGGGTACCCATACTTACCTGCCTGCGGCCCATCTGGTGGCTCCATCGATGGCCTGGTACGGCCCAGCTTCAACATCAACAATTCAAGACCCTCACGAGGGGCCAAGCCTCGCGAGGCAGATGACACCAAGACCTCCAAGGGGATCGGCCCCCTCAGGGTGGCTCCCGAGGAGTAGAGATTTCTATGCAAGGTCCACCTCGCGAGGTTCGGCTGAAGTGAGCCATGACGACCAAGGCCAGGCGGGCGCAGAGTACTAGTTTCCCTTTCGGTGCAAAGGAAGCAAGCAGCAGGCGCTGAGTCCCGAGGAATCAACCAAAGGTTTCCATTCTGGTGCAACAAGAGCAAGACCACTAGGACGGCAGGACGGAAGTCACCAACGAGCCCACCGCAGCGTCACGGCCAGCAGCTTTTACAGGCAAAGACCATATTAGTCAAGATAGTACGTACTTGTTGTCTCCCTACAAATTTGGCCATTGTGTGATCCCTTCCCGCCTACATTTGGGGGAGGACCAAGGCCACTATAAATAGGACCTAGCCACCACCAACCGTGGGGATCCATTCCACCCTCACCACCTCACCAGCTCACTTGAGTTCAAGAACACGCTTCCTGAGGCTGCTCTGCACTATACTAGTTCTTCCTCAGCCCCTCGAGGCAAATCCACCACAAAGCAGGAGTAGGGTTTTACACCTCAAGGTGGCCCGAACCTGGGTAAACTGTCGTGTCTTCCTTTCCCTTCGAGCTCGATGCGATAGGCTATGATATTAGCGAGTAGGCAGGCGTGGCAGGTTGAGATCTCCGCCAGCACCCAAGAGTTTGAACCTCTCAAGGGTTTGCGGAACCCGAAATCCAACATTTGGCGCGCCGGGTAGGGGTGTGTCAGAGATCCGCCGCTTCATTCGCCACATTCTGCCGCCGGCTCCGATGGAAGGCGCTCCTCTGTCGACTAGGCCGTTGTGCACCTTTGGGGAGCCATGGGCCTCCATGCTTTCACCCCCGCCATGCGGCGGGTGAAGTGGCCACCCAAGTTCAGGCCAGAGATGCCACCCCACTATGACGGCGTGGCGGATCCGGCTGGCTTCCTCCAGGCATACGAGGAGGCAGTTTGGGCAGCCAGCGGGGACAATAAGGTGATGGCCAACTTGCTCACCATGGCCCTCATGGGCGTGCCACACGCCTGGCTGCTCGGCTTGCCGGGGTCTTCCGTGGCCTCCTAGGAGGAGTTGCACGACCTCTTCATCACGCACTTCATGGCACCGGCGCCTCTCACTGTCGTAGCTCTCCTAGGTGGCTCGGGGGCACCACCCTCCGATCGCCACATCAAGAAGTTCTACCGCTAGGTGGGTACCACCCAAGTGCAGCCGGGGGCTCCCCCGGGCTGGGCGGCACCCAAGGCCGACCTCACCTTCGGCCCAAAAGATCACCCCGCTACCCCGGCGGGAGCAGGCGCACACCCGATGCTCTGCACCCCCACCATCTGCAACGTGGAAGTCACCAAGACCCTCATCGACGGCGGAGCCGGCCTAAACATGCCCTCCATGGAGGCATTCATCTTGCTTCACGTGCCCCACGGCCGACTCCGTCCCACCAAGCCCTTCTTCGGGGTCGGCAACGATTCTACCAGCCCCGTGGGGCAATTCTGCCTTCCTGTCACTTTCGGGACCCGCGACAACTACCGCACCGAGCTCATCGACTTCGACATCGCTCGGATCGACCTACCATACAACGCCATCCTTGGGTACCCAGCCCTTGCCAAGTTTATGGCAGCAACTCATCGAGCCTACAACCTCATGAAGATGCCAGGTAGCAGCGGCGTCCTCACCGTGGCTGGGGACACCAAGGACGCACTGCAGACCCTTAAGCTTGCCTTCAGGACTGCGACGTTCGTGAAGTCGAGCGAGAAGGGGGGTGTCGGTGCCAAAACCGGCGGATCTCGGGTAGGGGGTCCTGAACTGTGCGTCTAAGGCTAATGGTAACAGGAGGCGGGGGACACGATGTTTACCCAGGTTTGGGCCCTCTCGATGGAGGTAATACCCTACTTCCTGCTTGATTGATCTTGATGATATGAGTATTAGAAGAGTTGATCTACCACAAGATCGTAGAGGCTAAACCCTAGAAGCTAGCCTATGATTATGATTGTTCTTGTCCTACGGTCTAAACCCTCCGATTTATATAGACACCGGAGGGGGCTAGGGTTACACAGAGTCGGTTACAGAGAAGGAGATCTACATATCCGAATTGCCAAGCTTGCCTTCCACGCAAAGGAGAGTCCCACCCGGACACGGGACGAAGTCTTCAATCTTGTATCTTCATAGTCCAACAGTCCGCCCAAGTATATAGTCCGGCTGTCCGAGGACCCCTTAATCCAAGACTCCCTCAGTAGCCCCTGAACCAGGCTTCAATGACGATGAGTCCGGCGCGCAGTTGTCTTCGGCATTGCAAGGCGGGTTCCTTCTCCGAATACTCCATAGAAGATTTTGAACACGAGGATCGTGTCTGGCTCTGCAAAACAAATTCCACATACCACCATAGAGAGCACAATATCCCACAAATCTAATCTGCTGACAACTTTTCAAAGCGTGACATTCCGTCGCGGCCTGGTCATTATTCGAACGATTTTTCCCAACCTGCCACCGCACATATCACGAGGCGGTTTTATTGGCAAGTCTTGTCGAAGCAGAGATCGTGTCCTCTTATCATGGGATTCTCATCAATATGGGTGTGGGAAACCCAACCGCACCATCAACCGTGGCGCTTGGGGAATAAGCAAGTTTACCGGGCAAGTGGGGAGGCGCAGGATCTCTGCTGCCTTTATAAGGGGATAAGAACTCCCTTTTTCACCCACACCTTCTTCTTCCTCTGCTCATCCATTCCTCCTTGCTCGAGCCCTAGCGCCCAAGCGTTCGTCTTCTCCGCCCAAAAAGGTTTACTGAAAATGTTCGGATCCGGAGCAGGAGGCAAGTGGATGGCCTCTACCGTCCTGGAGAAGGATATCAAAAAGCTTCGGGGGGGGGGGGGGGGGTATTTGGCTAAGAGAACCGACCGTCGTCTTCCGACAGCGGGACAGATCATCCCCACTCCGGAACCCCACGAGAGGGTGGTATTCCTCCCTCATTTTGTCCACGGGCTAGGGTTTCCCCTCCACCCATTTGTTCGTGGCATCATGTATTATTACGAGATTGATTTTCATGATCTATCCCTCAATTTCTTCCTCATCTCGACATTCATCGTCATGTGTGAGGCCTTTCTCTGCATCCCGCCACACTTCGGCTTATGGCCAAAGCTTTTTAATGTGAAGCCCAAGGTAGTGAGCGGCGAGCACGCTCGAGTGCGGAGGCGCCATGGTGAGCAAGATGCCCTATGTTACATGGCCAACAGGTACTTTCAATGATTCCTTCAAGGAGTGGCAGCAGCAGTGGTTTTACATCACTGAGTCGCGCAGCAAGGAATGGGCCGCTGCTCCGGAATTCAGATCCGGAGCCTCCCCTGTGACTTACGTCCTGGACAAAGAAGTGCCTGAACTGGGCCTCGTCCGACGAACTATCGGCGCTCCAGACTCGTGTCTAGGATATGGAAGACAAGAACATCAAGCTCGTTAATGTAGTCCAGGTGATGTTAGTTCGCCGGATTCTACTTTGTCAACACCGGGCTTGCAATTTATGGGAGTTCGACCCGGCCAAGCACCAGACCCTACTAGAGCGCTTTGGCTCCTCGCACAAGGACATCTGGAAGGTGCTTTTCTAGTCTAGCAAATCGTGGCCGGACTCCATCGAGGACCGCGGGTACCAACTGTCCAGCCCTGCAAGTTTGGTAAGTCACTGTATATTGACAATTCATATGTTTTACTCGCATATCCTTAGGAAAATGCTTAATGTGTTTCCCACAACTCTCCTAGGTCTGGGCGAAGAAGGCTGGGCGGATCTACTATCCGGCCCTGCTGCCAGAAGAACTGGCCAGCCCACTTCTGACGAAGATGCTGGTCCCGGTGCCTTACAAGGCGCCGAAGAAGAAGGCCGAGAAGGAGGCCAAGAAGACCAGGGGCGACCTCCATTGCTGTGGCGCTTCAGACACAAAATCCAAAGACTTCAATGCCTATTCTTCCTCCGAAGAGGACGAGGAGGAGGAGGAAGACGAGTTCCCAGTAGGGGGAAGAAAGAAAAGGATGGCCTCCACGTCCTTGGAGGCCGAGTCACCTAAAAGGGGAAAAACTCCTCTTCCAGAGGAATCCACCGCCGCCGTTGATAGCAGCCCGGAGTGAGATCCCAGGGCCTAGCCCCTGGTGAACTCGTGAGTATAAAATCCGAACATGCTTATGCATCCAGACTTGTCATAGCATAATATTTTAATCTGAGCCATGCTTTTTACAGTCCGGCAAAGGTCCCGCACCGAACAATCCTCATCGGAGGATGTGCTGGGTTCGGATGCTATCGAGAGCGGGACACCCCCGACGGCCCCTTCCCCCAAACGTGTGAATGACACTGAGGTTTTGTCCCAGGAGGACCCAAGCCAAGGAGGGGGGGAGAGAATCGTAAAGGCGGCCCCAGAAGGTCAAACTTCCGGGGCCGGACACATGGGAGAGAAGGCTCCCATGGGCGTCGACGCCGAGGGCGATCTTGGATTCGGCCCCTAGCCGTACATGATCCCGAAGACAAATATGGCTCCAAAATCTGGCAGGTGGCCTCCCTCGACTGGAGGGGGTGTGTCTGTTCCATCGGTAACCTCTGTCCAACAAGAGGTGCCGGATACTTTATCGGCGGCGCTGAGAAGCGCCTCCATCGTTGATGAACATTGTGCCCTTATGGGCGCAGTGATTGAGAAGATTCAGTCTACTGAGAGTGGACTAGATGAAGCCTGCATTAGCCTTAAAAGAGGCTTTGAGGTATATTTTATAAGGTTTCGAAGAGTGTCATAGTATATATAGTAGTCCCTGATATACTGTTCGGTGGGAGAAAGAACCGGACAGAGGTTCAAATTTATGTTCGCAGGAGACTCAATTGATGACATCTATCTCTCTTCTTTTATAAGTAGGCATCTGTAGCGACTGCCGCCTCTCGTACTGCGGAAGTATCTGGACTGAGGCGTAGTCTGGAGCAGGCGGAAGGAGAACGTGGCCGATTAAAGAAGCAGTTGGAGGATAACCAAGGTATGCGGAAACCTTGTTCATTTAGCACAAATGAATAAGTGTGCATGATGAAAATATTTTTATGATGTGCTCCAAGGGCGATGGCCGAAATTGGGGATCTTAAGAAGGCTGTGGCCGAAGCCGAGAAGAAGGCAGCCGCAGAGCAGGCTCTCCGTGAAAAGCACGAGGCCAGAGTTATTAAAGCTTAGCGAGAGCTTTAGGAGGCCATCAAGAAATGTGAGACCTTGGAGCAGAGTTTATCAGGGAAAGAATCTGAACTCTCCCAGGCTCGCCAAGCTACAAGTGATGCCCGGGGGCAAGCCCAAGGTGCCCTGAAGGAAATCCAGGAGGCGAGGAAGATTGTGGCTGGTAAGGCTTTTCCTATACAAAGCAGGTATTTGAGAGGACAAAATTGAGGTGATAATTCGAATTCCGATTTCTCCATGCATCATATCTGATGTCGCCCAATTCTACCGAGCCGAAGAAAGGAACACTGCGGATACGCTCTTCTGGATGTTGTATCTGGCACCGAATTATCCGGTGCCCTTTGCCGATCAACTGAAGCAGTTGATCGAACTGCATAAGGCGGCCGAGCTAGCCATGAAGGATTTGATTATCCGGCTATGGCCCGCCGAGCCGATTCCAAGGAGTTACTTCACGCTCGTTAAGCGGCTTGTGAGTGCCTGCCCTCGACTCGAAGTCATGAAGCGGTCGGTCTGTATGGAGGGTGTGAGAATGGCCTTCGCCCGCGCAAAGGTGCACTGCGGGAAGATGGATGCGGAAAAGCTGATGACCGAGGGACCGCCGGAGGGGAAGGAGCACCGCAAGCCCGAATTATATTATGATGGTGTCTTGAAAGGAGCCCGCCTCGCGGTGGAGCAATGCACCAAGGACATTATATTTCCATGAATACAGTCATGATGTCCTTTGTAATGTTGAACAAGGTCATTTCTATTATTTATTGCTTGTCATTTGAAAGTTTTTCCTCCTGTGCGGTTGTTTTATATATTAATCCTGACAATTGGCCAGTCGTCGGCTTCTGCCCCCATGTAGTAAGTACGGGGGTGTTCGGGATAAACCTAAGCACTCTTTATCCTAGTTTTGGGTCCTTGAAGAAGGTGTTCAGCACAACGAACCAAGCAATCGAACTATAGGGCTTTATCACTCTCACTTAGCCATAGGAGTTTAACAAAAGGAAGGTAGGCGCAGCCCCTGGTGTTCGGAAGACCGCACGAGGGGCTCTATAAGCACCTGATCGGAAGAAAAGCCGATCCATCGCACGCTGCATTGGTTATGGCATTATGTGGAAGAAAGTCTTAAAGATTTTACAACCTCTCGAACAGCTGACCAGCTCTCACTGTATCATGACAGTCAGTTTTCGGCTTTCTCTACTGAGGTGCTCGTCTGGAAGAACCGAGACACAATCGCAGTAGTTCTCCCTGTGCTACCTTAGCTGATATAGCGGAACGTAGGATACCAAAACATGGGAGCCGAGCAAACCCAACTATTGACCCAAGACATGATTCAGAGCTGATGCATATAATTCTATAAGTTCGGGGTGCCGAACTGCCGTGAAGGTGTTCATACTTTTATTGCCGTATTATGGGTATAATGAAGCCCCTGGCATATTAAGGCGTATCGCGATGTGCAGCTGCCTTTTGACAAAAGAGTTTCTATAAGAAATAACAGCAGATAAGCATCATATAAATCCACATGTTGTATTTGAATAATACGTCGATGCGTATGAGTACAAGTAATGTGATAAAAAGAAATATGACTGCGGAACCTGCTGAGACCAGGCAGGAGGAAGTTGCATGTGGATGTGGAGTGTAGTCGGATGGTCATCTAGGGGAATATCTAGAGATTCCCTTACGCGTTCGAACTATTTCCACACCATCCATCCTGGCCTACGCAAAGGTGAACCTGCAAAGAAAATGCAAGAAATGTTTGTGTGCCACAGAGCGGTTGAGCCGCAGAATGTGGCATGTCTTAACTTTTGCTGAAGTGTTTTAATTGAGCTCCGGGCGAGCTGGGCTATCCTGCTGCACAGTAGTTCGGACTCCTTTGGTGGTATCCAGGAGCTTGGCCGTCGACTCGAGGTTCGATTGAAAGGTGCCATTCGCTGCTTCTGCTGTTAAAGTAGCGGTAGACTCCTGGGCAGTGAGAGGAAGTTCGGCCCTACCATTAACAGTGATGACGCCGCGCGGACCGGGCATCTTGAGTTTATGGTAGGCATAATGTGGCACCGCGTTGAATCGAGCGAACGCGGTTCGTCTGAGCCGTACCTGATAGTCAATGTGAAAGGGGACGATATCGAAGACTAACTCTTCGGTACGGTAATTGTTTGGTGATCCGAAGACTACCTCCAGAGTGATGGAGCCTGTACAACTGGCCTCCACACCTGGTATAACACCTTTAAAGGTGGTTTTAGTGGGTTTGATCATCGAATGGTCGATACCCATCTTGCGCATTGTGTCCTGATATAGCAGGTTTAGACTGTTGCCTCCGTCCATAAGGACTCATGTGAGGTAGAATCCATCAATTATTGGGTCAAGGACAAGTGCGGCGGGATTGCCCTGATTGGTATTGGATGGGCAATCCGTACGATCGAAGGTGATCGGCCATAGGTTGTATTGTGGGGTGACTGGCTCCGTTAAGTCGACATCCCTAAGAGTGCACGTTCGTTCCAGCTTGGGAATGTGGGTGGCGTTTATCATGTTCACCATTTTGATTTGCGGGGGAAATTTCTTTTGCCCTCCTGTATTCGGTGATCGGGGCTCCTCGTTGTCATCGTCGCTTTGAGACCCCTTCCCCTTGTTTTCGGCACTTGACCTGCCGGCTTGTCTGAAGACCCAGCATTCTCTGTTGGTATGATTGGCTGGTGTTCCTAGGGTTCCATGAATTTGGCATGGGCGGTCGAGTATGAGGTCCAAACTGGACGGGCCCGAATTTTTATTTTTGAGTGGCTTTTTCCGCTGACGAACTTGGAGCCACTGAATCCGGCATTGACTGCCATGTCTTCGGCGCTATCTCCCTTTTTGCGACGCTTGTGTTTGTTGTGTCGTGGTTTGTCGTTGCTATCTCTTGCTTTTGATGTGCTAGGATTGCTTGCTGTGTTGTTACTACGAGCCAACCAGCTATCCTCGCCCGCACAAAAGCGGGTCATGAGTGTCGTGAGGGCTGCCATGGACTTTGGCATTTCTTGGCCGAGATGTCGGGCAAGCCACTCATCACGGATGTTATGCTTGAAGGCTGCTAGGGCTTCGGCATCCGGACAGTCGACAATTTGGTTCTTTTTAGTTAGGAACCGAGTCCAAAATTTCCTAGCTGACTCTCCGGGATGTTGGGTTATATGACTTAGATCATCAGCATCCGGTGGTCGCACATAAGTGCCCTGGAAGTTGTTCAGGAATGCATCTGCTAGGTTCTCCCAACTCCCAATGGAGTTTGCCGGCAAGCTATTTAGCCAATGTCGAGCCGGTCCCTTGAGTTTTAGTGGAAGGTACTTGATGGCGTGTAGATCATCTCCGCGGGCCATGTGAATGTGGAGGAAGAAATCTTCTATCCATACCGCGGGGTTTGTAGTACCATCATATGATTCAATGTTCACGGGTTTGAACCCTTCTGGGAATTCATGATCCATTACTTCATCAGTGAAGCATTGGGGGTGTGCGGCACCTCTGTGCTGGGCTACATTGTATTTGGTCCGACCGGATTTGTTGGTATATCCGGCTTGACGGTCATCGTCATGCGTTGGGGCACGCCCCCGTGATCCGTAGATCAATCTTGACTGTCCTGCTTTGTTTTTCAATTTGTCTCGCATATCATGCATGGAGCCCTGGGCCTTCGTGTTTTTGCTTGTTTGGCGTCGAGGTGCGGGCTGGACTTCGGGCTGAAATGTTGCTTTGTCTCGGCCACGAGGTGGCCGGTCAGCCGCATCATGCGCTGGTAGTGTAGGCTTTGATGCCTCCTCCTCTAGTTGATGATGAGGACATCAATACAATTGTTACACCCACAGCCCCTGCTGCTATACATACTGGACCAATTACTAGAGCTCGTGCATGCCAACTAAATTACCAGGTACTTTCGTTTCTTGGTAATGATTCTAATGTTCATGAGAATATGATGCTGCCTAAATTGGATACATTTGTTTTGCTTACAAATGAAGGGCCTAGCTTGGAGAAGGATGAACATTGGAGCAAGAACAAGCATGGAGATGATGGCATGCGCAAGGGGAACAAGAACGGAGTTACAAGTGATGATTTCAGGACTTTGAAGCCACCATAATGGGTGCATGAAGCCTTGGACGAAATATACAAGATGCCACTTCATAAATTTCGTCCCGAAGCTATTTTAGGTGCTGCGTCACCTTATTATTGGGCCAGGCCCATGTAATTTCGAAATACATAAGTATAGGCTATTTTTAGAGTCCGTATGTGTGGGGAAACAAGAGATAGGGTTGATTTCGGACCCCTCCACCAAGGGCCACGAAATTCCCCCCCTCTTCCTCCATATATACAGCCCTTAGGGCATCGTTTAGACTTTGGGTTTTGTTTAGATTAAAAGTTCGCCATAGCTGCAACTTCGCGTACTTTGTTTGTGTTCAACGACCAGACAAAGGCGTCACAGAACCCCACCTTGATCAATAAAGCTTTCATCTTATATTCGCAATATCCAGATTGCAATCTTAGTTTCTTGCTTGTTCTTCGTTTGCTCGCAGGAAACAGACCCTCGTGGTCAGGTTGATCGTGCTCCGGCGTGGTCAATAACCTCTCGGAGTTGGTTTAGCGATTGCTAAGGCGCGACGTCCTCGCACGTTCGTAGTCGGATCGTCAGAGTCGACTTCCACCAAAGCGAAATCCACCATCTCATCGAAAGACGGGACACCTTTGCCTCTATCAATAATGGGTGCATGAAGCCTTGGACGAAATATACAAGACGCCACTTCATAAATTTCGTCCCGAGGCTATTTTAGGTGCTGCGTCACCTTATTATTGGGCCAGGCCCATGTAATTTCGAAATACATAAGTATAGGCTATTTTTAGAGTCCGTATGTGTGGGGAAACAAGAGATAGGGTTGATTTCGGACCCCTCCACCAAGGGCCACGAAATTCCCCCCCTCTTCCTCCATATATACAGCCCTTAGGGCATCGTTTAGACTTTGGGTTTTGTTTAGATTAAAAGTTCGCCATAGCTGCAACTTCGCGTACTTCGTTTGTGTTCAACGACCAGACAAAGGCGTCACAGAACCCCACCTTGATCAATAAAGCTTTCATCTTATATTCGCAATATCCAGATTGCAATCTTAGTTTCTTGCTTGTTCTTCGTTTGCTCGCAGGAAACAGACCCTCGTGGTCAGGTTGATCGTGCTCCGGCGTGGTCAATAACCTCTCGGAGTTGGTTTAGCGATTGCTAAGGCGCGACGTCCTCGCACGTTCGTAGTCGGATCGTCAAAGTCGACTTCCACCAAAGCGAAATCCACCATCTCATCGAAAGACGGGACACCTCCGCCTCTATCAGCGGTACCCTAAAGAAAAGACACATCTTTCTTTGTAAGCTCATTGAGAGGTGCAGCAATGGTGCTGAAATCTCTCACAAAACGCCTATAGAATCCAGCGAGGCCAAGAAAACTCCTCACTTGTGTGACCGTTTTGGGCTGCGGCCAACTCTCAATAGCTTCAATCTTGGCTTTATCAACTTCAATTCCCTGTGGAGTAACAACATAGCCAAGAAAAGATACTCGGTCGGTGCAAAAGGTGCACTTCCCAAGGTTACCAAACAAACGTGCATCACGTAGAGCAATAAAAACAGCACGTAAATGTTCCAAATGTTCTTCCAAAGATCTGCTATAAATCAATATGTCATCAAAGTAAACTACCACAAATCGTCCAATGAAAGCACGTAAAACTTCGTTCATTAATCTCATGAAAGTACTAGGTGCATTAGTTAACCCAAAAGGCATGACTAACCACTCATATAATCCAAACTTAGTTGTGAATGCTGTTTTCCATTCATCTCCCAATTTCATACGAATTTGATGGTATCCACTATGTAAATCAACTTTGGAGAATATTGTAGAGCCACTCAATTCATCAAGCATATCATCTAGCCTAGGAATAGGATGACGATAACGAATAGTAATATTATTAATGCCTCTACAATCAACACACATACGTGATGTACCATCCTTTTTCGGCACTAGAATAATAGGAACAGCACAAGGACTAAGGGATTCGCGTATATAACCTTTGTCGAGAAGCTCTTGTACTTGACGCATAATCTCCTTCGTCTCCTCTGGATTGGTACGGTATGGTGCACGGTTTGGCAGTGAAGCACCGGGAATTAAGTCAATCTGATGCTCAATCCCTCGAATAGGCGGTAATCCCGGTGGCACGTCTTGTGGAAAGACGTCAGCGAACTCCTGCCAAATGTTAGTGACAGCAGGAGGCAAAGAGGAAGGCACGTCCTCGAATGAAAATAATGCCTCTTTGCACACAAAAGCATAGCAAACAGATTTGCTGAAATCTAGCTCATCAATATCAGATTTGGTGGCAAATAAACATGCACTTTTCAATTTAATTTCAGAAGCAACACTAGATGGTTTATTATTAGGCTTCATTTGTTGCTTAAATTCTTTTGCCACAATCTGATTTTCACTCTTATTCGTCTCCTGTTTTGCTTTATTAGCTCTATTAATATCATCTTTCAAAATGGAATCAGGAGTCATAGGAAGCAAAGTAATATTTTTATCCTTATGAACAAGAGTATAGTGATTGTTTCTACCATGGTGTACAGAATTTTTATCAAATTGCCATGGTCTACCAAGTAATAAGGAACATGCTTTCATAGGTACCACATCACAATCAACATAATCAGCATATGTAGAGATACTAAAATGCACACGAACAGTACGTGTTACCTTAACCTTGCCGCTGTTGTTGAACCATTGGATGTAGTAAGGATGTGGATGTGGTCTTGTGGTGAGAGAAAGCTTCTCCACCATCTCCATGCTAGCCAAGTTGTTGCAGCTCCCTCCGTCTATGATGACGCGCACAGAATGTTCCTTCACAACTCCCTTGGTATGGAACAAATTGTGCCTCTGATTTTGCTCAGCTTGTGTGACCTGCACACTCAAAACACGTTGAGCAACTAAACATTCATACCTGTCAGCGTCTTCAGGAGCCATGTATTGCGTCTCATGATCAGAATCATCTCCACCATGTTCTTCACGTGTAATAAGAGCCAAAGTCTCCTCATCATAGTCACTAGCGGACTCATATCCACCATCCACGGTAGCAATCATCACACGCGGAGATTTGCATTCTCTCGCATAATGACCTCCTCCCTTACAACGACGACAAATAATATCACTTGTGTGCCCTGTTGATGCCATGGAAGAAGAAGAACTCTTTGCAGGCCCAGAAGGTGTGCTCTTGGCAGATAGTGGTGATTGTGCCTGCTTTATTGTATCACGGTTGGAGGTGGCAGCCGACGGAGGCGCCGGTGTAGCAGAACGTGTGGAAGTAGATGATGCACGTGGTGATGAGGACATCAATACAATTGTTACACCCACAGCCCCTGCTGCTATACATACTGGACCAATTACTAGAGCTCGTGCACGCCAACTAAATTACCAGGTACTTTCGTTTCTTGGTAATGATTCTAATGTTCATGAGAATATGATGCTGCCTAAATTGGATACATTTGTTTTGCTTACAAATGAAGGGCCTAGCTTGGAGAAGGATGAACATTGGAGCAAGAACAAGCATGGAGATGATGGCATGCGCAAGGGGAACAAGAACGGAGTTACAAGTGATGATTTCAGGACTTTGAAGCCACCATAATGGGTGCATGAAGCCTTGGACGAAATATACAAGATGCCACTTCATAAATTTCGTCCCGAGGCTATTTTAGGTGCTGCGTCACCTTATTATTGGGCCAAGCCCATGTAATTTCGAAATACATAAGTATAGGCTATTTTTAGAGTCCGTATGTGTGGGGAAACAAGAGATAGGGTTGATTTCGGACCCCTCCACCAAGGGCCACGAAATTCCCCCCTCTTCCTCCATATATACAGCCCTTAGGGCATCGTTTAGACTTTGGGATTTGTTTAGTTAAAAGTTAGCCAACGCAACTTCGTGTACTTCGTTTGTGTCCAACGACCAGACCAAGACCGCTTACGGATCCCCACCATTATCAATACCTCATATATATTTGCAATATTCAGATTGCTTTATCATATTCTTGCTCGTTCTTCGATTGCTTGCAGGAATAGACCTTCGTGGTCAGGCTGACCGTGCTTCCGGCATCGTCAGTAACCTCAGGAGATTGGTTTAGCGATTGCTAAGGCGCAACGTCGTGCACGTTTGTAGTCGGATCGTCAAAGTCGTCTCCACCAAATCGATAGTTATCATCTCATCGAAAGATCGGGACACCCTCGCCTCTATCAAGTGGTATCAGATTTCCAAGTTGCTCGGTGAGATTTTACAGTTTTTCGTAGTTTAGATCGACTCTGTTCTTCATACATATAGTCCACGAAAAAGCCACAAAAAAAATTAGGGTTAGTTCATCATATCCGAACCAATCTGAGCCTTGCATAATCTTTTTAGGGTTTTGCTTTGTTGAATTTGCGGTTGCATCGTCGTGTCTAGTTGCTGGTCTTAGAGTCTAGTCTTTTAGAGTTTCGAGTTCTGGTCATAAGTTGTCACGCCGCCGCCGCACCATCATCATCGCCCCTGCCATCTACCACCACCGCATCGAATCCGTATCCATATACCACCACCAATCCGTGTCCATATACCACCACCGATCCATATCCATATACTACCACCGCTACCACCACCGCTGCCATATACCACCACCATATATCCACCACCAATCCGAGTTCTTTGCTTATTAGGTTTGTTTTCGGGATCCATCTAGATTCCGATTCGTGTTTCCTTGCCGGAGTAGATTTTGGAAAAAAAAAGAGCGAATTTTTTTTTCCAGAGTGTGCTTTTCCCTTGTTTACGTGTCGCGCCGTGATTTTGTTAGTGTTCTAGGCTCGCGTCTCTAGCACAGTCTAGCCTAGGACCAGCACAGTACCGTCGTTGAGCGTTTATTCAACTTTGCATCTCTGAATTGATTATTGCTGACCCTTTTTGCTACCATACTATAAGCCTTCCCAGCTCCACATACATCTACATCGTGTGTTTGACTCTCCCTAGTAATCGCTCTATCCAAGCTTTGAGAGTTTTTGACTACAACGGTTGCCGATCACCGCCTGCTGCTGGGTAAGAACTGGTAAGAATTTGAGATTTGCTTGACGGATTTGTGATACACCACCACCACTTCTTAGTAGTCTGTAGGATCATATTCTTGTGTGTTTCTATTGCTGCTAACCATGCCAGGATCACAAGCCGACGAGATTGACTGGGAGAATTTATCGAACAAGGAGCTTCATGATAAGTTTCAGCAAATGATGACTGAACAGGTGCAAGATGTGCTGAACAATTTTGAAGAGGCCATGGAGAAGATCACTGGCCTTGAGAAGACGTTCGAAACAAAGCTCGATAACAAGTTTAATGAATTGCTCGCGCGTCTTCCACCACCACCATCCGCTGCACCTAACGCACCTCTCCAACAACAACAACAACGACTACCTCCACGTCGCGAAGCAGACCTCCGCCGAGCAAGCCGTGTTCCTCTTGCGTTTGGCCAAACTGTTGGTGCTGCTGTTGATACTTCTGTGGCTCCTGCTGCTGATGCGGAGGAGGATGATTATGTGGGAGATTATGAGGATGAGGTTGATCAAAATCAACACTACGTGCAGCCACCTGTACCACCACTAGCAGGTCGACCTCAGGTATATATTCGTAATGGTAGGCCTGCACCACCACCTCAGGTACGAGATGATGTCCATATTCCTAAACTGAAATTGAATATTCCACCATTTGAGGGTAGATATGTTCCTGATATATATCTTACTTGGGAGTTAGAAACTGAACAACGATTTACATGTTTACAATATCCTGAGGAGAGACGAGTTGATGCTGCTGTTTGTGCTTTCACTAGTTTTGCATGTGTATGGTGGTCTGAACATTGTAGATTATATCCTATTCCAACTACTTGGGCTGCTTTGAAAACTGCTATGCGTACGCGTTGGGTTCCACCATATTATCAACATGAATTGCTTCAAAAATTGCAGCGTTTAAGACAAGGAAAAAATTCTGTAGAAGAATATTATCAGGAATTACAAACTGGCATGATTAGATGTGGTATTGTTGAGGAGAATGAAGCTATGCTTGCACGTTTTCTGGGTGGATTAAATAGAGAGATTCAGACCATTCTAGACTATAAGGAGTATACTAATATCACTCGTTTATTCCATCTTGCTTGTAAAGCTGAACGTGAAGTGCAGGATCGACAAGCATTGGGGCGAACTAACTTTTCTGCAGGCCGACCTTCATCATGGACACCACGTGCATCTTCTACTTCAACTGCACCAGCACCTCCATCCGGTGCCACCTCCAGCCGTGATACAAGAAAAGAGGCACAACCACCATTATCTGCCAAGAGCGCACCTGCGGGGCCTGCACAGCGTTCTTCTTCTTCCACGGCATCAACAGGGCACACAAGTGATATTATTTGTCGTCGTTGTAAGGGAGGAGGTCATTATGCGAGAGAATGCAAATCTCCGCGTGTGATGATTGCTACCGCGGATGGTGGATATGAGTCCGCTAGTGACTATGATGAGGAGACTTTGGCTCTTATTACACGTGAAGAACATGGTGGAGATGATTCTGATCATGAGACGCAATACATGGCTCCTGAAGACGCTGACAGGTATGAATGTTTAGTTGCTCAACGTGTTTTGAGTGTGCAGGTCACACAAGCTGAGCAAAATCAGAGGCACAATTTGTTCCATACCAAGGGAGTTGTGAAGGAACGTTCTGTGCGCGTCATAATAGACGGAGGGAGCTGCAACAACTTGGCTAGCATGGAGATGGTGGAGAAGCTTTCTCTCACCACAAGACCACATCCACATCCTTACTACATCCAATGGTTCAACAACAGCGTCAAGGTTAAGGTAACACGTACTGTTCGTGTGCATTTTAGTATCTCTACATATGCTGATTATGTTGATTGTGATGTGGTACCTATGCAAGCATGTTCCTTATTACTTGGTAGACCATGGCAATTTGATAAAAATTCTGTACACCATGGTAGAAACAATCACTATACTCTTGTTCATAAGGATAAAAATATTACTTTGCTTCCTATGACTCCTGATTCCATTTTGAAAGATGATATTAATAGAGCTAATAAAGCAAAACAGGAGACGAATAAGAGTGAAAATCAGATTGTGGCAAAAGAATTTAAGCAACAAATGAAGCCTAATAATAAACCATCTAGTGTTGCTTCTGAAATTAAATTGAAAAGTGCATGTTTATTTGCCACCAAATCTGATATTGATGAGCTAGATTTCAGCAAATCTGTTTGCTATGCTTTTGTGTGCAAAGAGGCATTATTTTCATTCGAGGACGTGCCTTCCTCTTTGCCTCCTGCTGTCACTAACATTTTGTAGGAGTTCGCTGACGTCTTTCCACAAGACGTGCCACCGGGATTACCGCCTATTCGAGGGATTGAGCATCAGATTGACTTAATTCCCGGTGCTTCACTGCCAAACCGTGCACCATACCGTACCAATCCAGAGGAGACGAAGGAGATTATGCGTCAAGTACAAGAGCTTCTCGACAAAGGTTATATACGCGAATCCCTTAGTCCTTGTGCTGTTCCTATTATTCTAGTGCCGAAAAAGGATGGTACATCACGTATGTGTGTTGATTGTAGAGGCATTAATAATATTACTATTCGTTATCGTCATCCTATTCCTAGGCTAGATGATATGCTTGATGAATTGAGTGGCTCTACAATATTCTCCAAAGTTGATTTACGTAGTGGATACCATCAAATTCATATGAAATTGGGAGATGAATGGAAAACAGCATTCAAAACTAAGTTTGGATTATATGAGTGGTTAGTCATGCCTTTTGGGTTAACTAATGCACCTAGTACTTTCATGAGATTAATGAACGAAGTTTTACGTGCTTTCATTGGACGATTTGTGGTAGTTTACTTTGATGACATATTGATTTATAGCAGATCTTTGGAAGAACATTTGGAACATTTACGTGCTGTTTTTATTGCTCTACGTGATGCATGTTTGTTTGGTAACCTTGGGAAGTGCACCTTTTGCACCGACCGAGTATCTTTTCTTGGCTATGTTGTTACTCCACAGGGAATTGAAGTTGATAAAGCCAAGATTGAAGCTATTGAGAGTTGGCCGCAACCCAAAACGGTCACACAAGTGAGGAGTTTTCTTGGCCTCGCTGGATTCTATAGGCGTTTTGTGAGAGATTTCAGCACCATTGCTGCACCTGATGAGGACATGACTACCTTGGATATGACCAAAAATATTGCATATATGCATATTTGTCAGGTGATTTCTAGTGCAAACTATTCAATAATCTATTTATGTTATCCAGAACAAAAATACTTCACACACTTTTGTGTTTTGTCTAATTGCAGGTGTATGGGACATTTGTACAATCCACATATGAAGATAAGGAAGAAAGAGATGTTTATTTGCTGTCCAAAAAGTTCTCTCACGTCACTTTTGGCCCAAGAGAAGATAGAGTCCAAGTCTCTCACGTTCTGGATTCAGATTCGGACTGCACAGACATACCTGACTCAAAACGCACACAAGTTTTTCATACGGACTCCGAATTGGGTGATACTTTTTTTGTTGGAAACTAGATTTCGTGCACTTTCCAACCCAATTGGAATCACCTTCAAATTCGTCCGGAGCGTTGAGTTGTGGACGAAACAATCTGATGCTGCAGCAGAATCCGAGTCAAACTACAAGTCCAAAGGTGTTACATCACCTCCACTTGGGCCCATTGGCCTTGTACGACCTAGATTTAGTTTTAGGCTGCCTTGGGACGTCCTCCCACCTCCTTGGCCGCCACCCCTTGCTCCTATATAAGTAGATCCATCTAGTAGCTTTTCCTGGGGTTTTGTTTAGATTAAAAGTTCGCCATAGCTGCAACTTCGCGTACTTCGTTTGTGTTCAACGACCAGACAAAGGCGTCACAGAACCCCACCTTGATCAATAAAGCTTTCATCTTATATTCGCAATATCCAGATTGCAATCTTAGTTTCTTGCTTGTTCTTCGTTTGCTCGCAGGAAACAGACCTTCGTGGTCAGGTTGATCGTGCTCCGGCGTGGTCAATAACCTCTCGGAGTTGGTTTAGCGATTGCTAAGGCGCGACGTCCTCGCACGTTCGTAGTCGGATCGTCAAAGTCGACTTCCACCAAAGCGAAATCCTCCATCTCATCGAAAGACGGGACACCTTTGCCTCTATCATAGATTGTATCCTATTCCAACTACTTGGGCTTCTTTGAAAACTGCTATGCGTACGCGTTGGGTTCCACCATATTATCAACGTGAATTGCTTCAAAAATTGCAGCGTTTAAGACAAGGAAAAAATTCTGTAGAAGAATATTATCAGGAATTACAAACTGGCATGATTAGATGTGGTATTGTTGAGGAGAATGAAGCTATGCTTGCACGTTTTCTGGGTGGATTAAATAGAGAGATTCAGACCATTCTAGACTATAAGGAGTATACTAATATCACTCGTTTATTCCATCTTGCTTGTAAAGCTGAACGTGAAGTGCAGGATCGACAAGCATTGGGGCGAACTAACTTTTCTGCAGGCCGACCTTCATCATGGACACCACGTGCATCTTCTACTTCAACTGCACCAGCACCTCCATCCGGTGCCACCTCCAGCCGTGATACAAGAAAACAGGCACAACCACCATTATCTGCCAAGAGCGCACCTGCGGGGCCTACACAGCGTTCTTCTTCTTCCATAGCATCAACAGGGCACACAAGTGATATTATTTGTCGTCGTTGTAAGGGAGGAGGTCATTATGCGAGAGAATGCAAATCTCCGCGTGTGATGATTGCTACCGCGGATGGTGGATATGAGTCCGCTAGTGACTATGATGAGGAGACTTTGGCTCTTATTACACGTGAAGAACATGGTGGAGATGATTCTGATAATGAGACGCAATACATGGCTCCTGAAGACGCTGACAGGTATGAATGTTTAGTTGCTCAACGTGTTTTGAGTGTGCAGATCACACAAGCTGAGCAAAATCAGAGGCACAATTTGTTCCATACCAAGGGAGTTGTGAAGGAACGTTCTGTGCGCATCATCATAGACGGAGGGAGCTGCAACAACTTGGCTAGCATGGAGATGGTTGAGAAGCTTTCTCTCACCAGAAGACCACATCCACATCCTTACTACATCCAATGGTTCAACAACAGCGGCAAGGTTAAGGTAACACGTACTGTTCGTGTGCATTTTAGTATATCTACATATGCTGATTATGTTAATTGTGATGTGGTACCTATGCAAGCATGTTCCTTATTACTTGGTAGACCATGGCAATTTGATAAAAATTCTGTACACCATGGTAGAAACAATCACTATACTCTTGTTCATAAGGATAAAAATATTACTTTGCTTCCTATGACTCCTGATTCCATTTTGAAAGATGATATTAATAGAGCTAATAAAGCAAAACAGGAGACGAATAAGAGTGAAAATCAGATTGTGGCAAAAGAATTTAAGCAACAAATGAAGCCTAATAATAAACCATCTAGTGTTGCTTCTGAAATTAAATTGAAAAGTGCATGTTTATTTGCCACCAAATCTGATATTGATGAGCTAGATTTCAGCAAATCTGTTTGCTATGCTTTTGTGTGCAAAGAGGCATTATTTTCATTCGAGGACGTGCCTTCCTCTTTGCCTCCTGCTGTCACTAACATTTTGCAGGAGTTCGCTGACGTCTTTCCACAAGACGTGCCACCGGGATTACCGCCTATTCGAGGGATTGAGCATCAGATTGACTTAATTCCCCGTGCTTCACTGCCAAACCGTGCACCATACCGTACCAATCCAGAGGAGACGAAGGAGATTATGCGTCAAGTACAAGAGCTTCTCGACAAAGGTTATATACGCGAATCCCTTAGTCCTTGTGCTGTTCCTATTATTCTAGTGCCGAAAAAGGATGGTACATCACGTATGTGTGTTGATTGTAGAGGCATTAATAATATTACTATTCGTTATCGTCATCCTATTCCTAGGCTAGATGATATGCTTGATGAATTGAGTGGCTCTACAATATTCTCCAAAGTTGATTTGCGTAGTGGCTACCATCAAATTCGTATGAAATTGGGAGATGAATGGAAAACAGCATTTAAAACTAAGTTTGGATTATATGAGTGGTTAGTCATGCCTTTTGGGTTAACTAATGCACCTAGTACTTTCATGAGATTAATGAACGAAGTTTTACGTGCTTTCATTGGACGATTTGTGGTAGTTTACTTTGATGACATATTGATTTATAGCAGATCTTTGGAAGAACATTTGGAACATTTACGTGCTGTTTTTATTGCTCTACGTGATGCACGTTTGTTTGGTAACCTAGGGAAGTGCACCTTTTGCACCGACCGAGTATCTTTTCTTGGCTATGTTGTTACTCCATAGGGAATTGAAGTTGATAAAGCCAAGATTGAAGCTATTGAGAGTTGGCCGCAGCCCAAAACGGTCACACAAGTGAGGAGTTTTCTTGGCCTCGCTGGATTCTATAGGCGTTTTGTGAGAGATTTCAGCACCATTGCTGCACCTCTCAATGAGCTTACAAAGAAAGATGTGCCTTTTCTTTGGGGTACCGCACAGGAAGAAGCCTTCACGGTATTGAAAGATAAGTTGACACATGCTCCTTTACTCCAACTTCCTGATTTTAATAAGACTTTTGAGCTTGAATGTGATGCTAGTGGAATTGGATTAGGAGGTGTGTTATTACAAGATGGCAAACCTGTTGCATACTTTTCTGAAAAATTGAGTGGGCCTAGTCTGAATTAGTCTACTTATGATAAAGAATTATATGCTCTTGTTCGGACTTTAGAAACATGGCAACATTATTTATGGCCCAAAGAATTTGTTATACATTCTGATCATGAATCTTTGAAACATATTAAAAGTCAAGCTAAACTGAATCATAGACATGCTAAATGGGTTGAATTCATTGAGACTTTTCCTTATGTCATTAAACACAAGAAGGGAAAAGAAAATGTTATTGCTGATGCATTGTCTCGTCGCTATACTATGCTTTCACCACTTGACTTCAAAATATTTGGTTTGGAGACCATCAAAGATCAATATGTGCATGATGCTGATTTTAAAGATGTAATGCAGAATTGTAAAGAAGGAAGAATGTGGAACAAGTTTGTTGTTAACGATGGATTTGTGTTTCGTGCTAACAAGCTATGCATTCCAGCTAGCTCCGTTCGTCTTTTGTTGTTGCAGGAGGCGCATGGAGGAGGATTAATGGGACACTTTGGCGTGAAGAAGACGGAGGACGTACTTGCTACACATTTCTTTTGGCCAAAGATGAGACGGGATGTTGAGCGTTTTATTGCCCGCTGCACTACATGTCAAAAAGCTAAGTCACGACTCAATCCTCATGGTTTATATATGCCTTTGCCTGTACCTAGTGTTCCTTGGGAGGATATATCTATGGACTTTGTTTTAGGTTTACCTCGAACAAAGAAGGGGAGGGATAGCATATTTGTTGTCGTGGATAGATTCTCGAAAATGGCACACTTTATACCATGTCATAAAAGCGATGATGCTGTTAATGTTGCTGATTTGTTCTTTCGTGAAATTATTCGCTTGCATGGTGTGCCAAATACTATTGTTTCAGATCGTGATACTAAATTTCTTAGCCACTTTTGGAGATGTTTATGGGCTAAGTTGGGGACTAAACTGCTTTTTAGTACTACTTGTCACCCCCAAACTGATGGACAAACTGAAGTAGTCAATAGAACGTTGTCTACTATGCTTAGGGCTGTTTTGAAGAATAATAAGAAAATGTGGGAGGAATGCTTGCCTCATATTGAATTTGCTTATAATCGTTCATTGCATTCTACTACTAAGATGTGCCCTTTTGAAGTTGTGTATGGTTTCCTACCTCGTGCACCTATTGATTTGTTGCCTCTTCCATCTTCGGAGAAGGTTCATTTTGATGCTAAACAACGTGCTGAATTGATTTTAAAAATGCATGAGTTAACTAAGGAAAACATTGAGCGCATGAATGCTAAATATAAACTTGCTGGAGATAAGGGTAGAAAACATGTTGTGTTTGCACCTGGAGATCTTGTTTGGTTACATTTGCGTAAGGATAGATTTCCTGATTTGCGCAAATCAAAGTTAATGCCACGTGCTGCTGGTCCCTTTAAGGTGTTAGAGAAAATAAATGATAATGCATATAAACTTGAGCTGCCTGCATATTTTGGGGTTAGTCCCACTTTTAACATTGCAGATTTGAAGCCTTATTTGGGTGAGGAAGATGAACTTCCGTCGAGGACGACTTCATTTCAAGAAGGGGAGGATGATGAGGACATCAATACAATTGTTACACCCACAGCCCCTGCTGCTATACATACTGGACCAATTACTAGAGCTCGTGCACGCCAACTAAATTACCAGGTACTTTCGTTTCTTGGTAATGATTCTAATGTTCATGAGAATATGATGCTGCCTAAATTGGATACATTTGTTTTGCTTACAAATGAAGGGCCTAGCTTGGAGAAGGATGAACATTGGAGCAAGAACAAGCATGGAGATGATGGCATGCGCAAGGGGAACAATAACGGAGTTACAAGTGATGATTTCAGGACTTTGAAGCCACCATAATGGGTGCATGAAGCCTTGGATGAAATATACAAGATGCCACTTCATAAATTTCGTCCCGAGGCTATTTTAGGTGCTGCGTCACCTTATTATTGGGCCAGGCCCATGTAATTTCGAAATACATAAGTATAGGCTATTTTTAGAGTCCGTATGTGTGGGGAAACAAGAGATAGGGTTGATTTCGGACCCCTCCACCAAGGGCCACGAAATTCCCCCCTCTTCCTCCATATATACAGCCCTTAGGGCATCGTTTAGACTTTGGGATTTGTTTAGTTAAAAGTTAGCCAACGCAACTTCGTGTACTTCGTTTGTGTCCAACGACCAGACCAAGACCGCTTACGGATCCCCACCATTATCAATACCTCATATATATTTGCAATATTCAGATTGCTTTATCATATTCTTGCTCGTTCTTCGATTGCTTGCAGGAATAGACCTTCGTGGTCAGGCTGACCGTGCTTCCGGCATCGTCAGTAACCTCAGGAGATTGGTTTAGCGATTGCTAAGGCGCAACGTCGTGCACGTTTGTAGTCGGATCGTCAAAGTCGTCTCCACCAAATCGATAGTTATCATCTCATCGAAAGATCGGGACACCCTCGCCTCTATCAGTTGAGGTAGCAACCTGCGCTTTGGGTAACTTTTGGTAGGGCGCTCGAGTCCTGATGAGGACTTCAATACAATTGTTACACCCACAGCCCCTGCTGCTATACATACTGGACCAATTACTAGAGCTCGTGCACGCCAACTAAATTACCAGGTACTTTCGTTTCTTGGTAATGATTCTAATGTTCATGAGAATATGATGCTGCCTAAATTGGATACATTTGTTTTGCTTACAAATGAAGGGCCTAGCTTGGAGAAGGATGAACATTGGAGCAAGAACAAGCATGGAGATGATGGCATGCGCAAGGGGAACAAGAACGGAGTTACAAGTGATGATTTGAGGACTTTGAAGCCACCATAATGGGTGCATGAAGCCTTGGACGAAATATACAAGATGCCACTTCATTAATTTCGTCCCGAGGCTATTTTAGGTGCTGCGTCACCTTATTATTGGGCTAGGCCCATGTAATTTCGAAATACATAAGTATAGGCTATTTTTAGAGTCCATATGTGTGGGGAAACAAGAGATAGGGTTGATTTCGGACCCCTCCACCAAGGGCCACGAAATCCCCCCCCTCTTCCTCCATATATACAGCCCTTAGGGCATCATTTAGACTTTGGGTTTTGTTTAGATTAAAAGTTCGCCATAGCTGCAACTTCGCGTACTTCTTTTGTGTTCAACGACCAGACAAAGGCATCACAGAACCCCACCTTGATCAATAAAGCTTTCATCTTATATTCGCAATATCCAGATTGCAATCTCAGTTTCTTGCTTGTTCTTCATTTGGTCGCAGGAAACAGACCCTCGTGGTCAGGTTGATCGTGCTCCGGCGTGGTCAATAACCTCTCGGAGTTGGTTTAGCGATTGCTAAGGCGCGACGTCCTCGCACGTTCGTAGTCGGATCGTCAAAGTCGACTGCCACCAAAGCGATATCCATCATCTCATCGAAAGACGGGACACCTTTGCCTCTATCAAGTCCGTATTCCTCCGCTGCCAGGACCTCAGTCCATCTATCAGTTAGCAGATCTTAATCAGCTTGAAGCTGCTGCTGCTTTTCTTCAGGCTTTTTGCAGTGGCTATAAGCCGTCGTTTGAAGCGCTCCTGCTCGACGGGATCCTTAGGCACGGTGTATTCTTCTTCGCCGAGGCTTACTTTGTCTTCGGAGAGGGGCATGTAATTGTCATCCTCTGACTCTCCGTCCGTTGCCTGTTCCTTTGGGCTAGCTTGCCCGTCCTCCCGCTCGGCCTGCTCGAAGCTTGGCTGGGCGGGATTGTTTTCATCTTCAGCACCATCCGAATTGCTATCGTCTCTTGTGCCGGTATCGCTATTTTTGTTCTGGCGGGGCTTAGAGCGGCGCCTATGACGCCGGTGCTTAGATTGCTTCTCAGAGGGAATATCCTCCATTGCCTCATCGCCATCGCCTTCTTTGGGCGTGTCCACCATATATATATCATATGATGTGGTGGCTGTCCAGCGCCCAGTGAGCGGTGGTTCTTGTTCTTCTCCTGCATCGTCGTCCATACCGTAGATGTCTTCAGAGTTGAAGTCAAGCACGTCGGTTAAATCATCGACAATGGCTATTAAGTGGGTGGTGGGTGGGGAACAAATTTCTTCGTCGTCCGCTTCCCACTCGAGCCGGACATAGTTCGGCCAAGAGTCTCCTAACAGAGAGAGAGAGACCATAATGAATTTAGCACGTCGCCCAAGGGTGAGTGCTGAAAGATATCCATGGAGGTAAACTCCATGATCAGTGCCCAATCAGATTCGATGGGCATGGACACACGCGCTTCGGAACCTATGGCTGGAGATGAGTCCGAGGGTCCGATGACACAAACCTCTTTGGAGGTGAAGACTATGTTTGGATCTGGCGTCGATGAGTGTGCAGCCTCCGCGGCGGGGTCCATCCACCCGTCCTCGGATGGCGCAATCTGCTCCAGATTAAGGGCCGGGGCAGCCGGAGGTGCGATCTCCCGAACACCGTCCGGCGGCAGATCTAAGTCATGCTTGTCGTGACTGTTCGGCGCTCCTGACATGGGCTCGAGTCCGTCGAAGATCAAGTCTTCGCGGATGTTGGTAGTATAGTTCAAGCTTCCAAACCCGACCTGATGGCCAGGGGCGTAGCCATCGATCTGCTCCAGATGGCCAAGCGAGTTGGCCCGCAGTACGACACCGCCGAATATGAAGATCTGTCCGGGGAGGAAAACCTCACCCTGGACCGCATCGTTAAAGATGATTAAAGGAGCCATCAAGCCTTATCGTGACGACATAGTGGAACTCTCAATGAAAGCACCAGTGTCGGTGTCAAACCTGGCGGATCTCATGTAGGGGGTCCTGAACTTTGTGTCTAAGGCTAATGGTAACAGGAGGCGGGGACAAGATGTTTACCCAGGTTCGGGCCCTCTCGATGGAGGTAATACCCTACTTCCTGCTTGATTGATCTTGATGATATGAGTATTAGAAGAGTTGATCTACCACAAGATCGTAGAGGCTAAACCCTAGAAGCTAGCCTATGATTATGTTTGTTCTTGTCCTACGGTCTAAACCCTCCGATTTATATAGACACTGGAGGGGGCTAGGGTTACACAGAGAAGGAGATCTACATATCCGAATTGCCAAGCTTGCCTTCCATGCAAAGGAGAGTCCCACCCGGACACGGGACGAAGTCTTCAATCTTGTATCTTCATAGTCCAACAGTCCGGCCAAAGTATATAGTCCGGCTGTCCGAGGACCCCTTAATCCAAGACTCCCTCAGGGGGCCCTAAGGCTCGAGGGGTAGCGCCAACCTGGAAGAAGCAATTGTTTTCCCAAGACCGAGCCGAGACGAAGCAAGTGCCAGTTGATGAGGATGGGGTGTCAGGCGCCACCTTCACCATAGGAGTGGGCCACCCCCCGGACCAAGAAAAACGCGTTGGCGAGCTTCTTGCGCGCCCACAAGGAAGTATTCGCATGGGAGTCCAAGGACCTGGTCGGGATCCCAAGGGGAATAATCGAGCACCACCTGAGGGTGTGCCCAAATGTGCGCCCGGTGAAGCAGAAGGCCCAATGACAATCCACTGAGAAGCAGGCGTTCATCGTCCAAGAAACCCGCAAGCTGCAGGATGCTGGTGTCATCTGGGAAGTACGGTACCCGGAGTGGCTGGCGAACCCAGTTATCGTGCCAAGAAAGTGGGAAGGAGTGCATGTGCATCGACTTCACCAACCTCAACAAGGCTTGCCCTCAGGATCCCTTCCAACTCCCGCGCATCGACCAGATCGTTGACTCCACCGCCGAGTGTGACCTTCTGTGCTTTTTGGACGCCTTTTCTGGCTACCACCAGATCAAGATGGTTGTGCAAGATGTGGAGAAAAAGCGTTCCTGACCCCCTGTGGGGTGTACTGCTACACCTGCATTCCTTTCGGACTGCATAATGTTGGGGCTACATTCCAATGGCTAATGCACATTGCCCTAGGCCGGCAGATCGGGAAGAGCGCAGAGGCCTACGTTGATGACATAGTGGTGAAGTCTTGGGAGGTGAAGACTCTGATCGAAGACCTAAAGGAAATGTTTGCCAGCCTGCGCAAGGTGGACCTGCGGCTCAATCCCGAGAAGTGGGTGTTCGGAGTCCCCTCTGGCAAGCTGCTGGGTTTCCTAGTGTCGCATAGAGGAATCGAGGCCAACCCGGAGAAAGTCAAGGCCATAGAAGACATGAGCCCGCCACAGACACTCAAGGAGATGTAGAAGCTGGCGAGCTGCGTGACCTCGCTGGGGCGTTTCATCTCCAAGCTGGGGGAACGCGCCCTCCTGTTCTTCAAGCTGATGAAGAGGAAAGGGCCATTTGAGTGGACCCCTGGAGCTGACGCGGCCTTCCAAGACCTCAAGACATACCTAACCAGCCCGTTGGTGATGGTGGCGCCGCGCCCTCTCGAGCCCTTGGTACTCTATTTGGCTGCCACCCCTCACTCCGCCAGCGCCGCTCTGGCGGCATTAATGGAAGGGCGCCCAATAAAGGACGCTCAGCAGGGCGTCTCATCACCAAGCAAGGCGCAATAGCCTCGGGATGACGCTCCTATGGCTTCCGCTGACCCGACAGCCAATGTCCCTCCTGAGGCTCAAGCCGACACTTCAGCCGGAGGGGCTCGTGAGGCTAAGGCTCACGAGGTCGCGGCTGATGCGGCAGGTGATGAGACCCCTGAAGGTCGGCATCCTCAAGAGACACAAGACCTCGCCAATACCTCCTCCCTCGTCGAGCATCCGGTCTAGTTCGTCAGCACAATGCTATGGGAGGCGCGAGCACGCTACCCCATACCCCAAAAGCTTTTGCTCGCACTCCTCGTCACCTCCCGAAAGCTGCGCCACTACTTCCAGGGTCACCCATCAAGGTCGTTTCATCCTACCCACTGGAGAGGGTACTTTGGAGCCCTAACGCCGCCGGGAGGGTCGCAGAGTGGAGCATCGAGCTTCAGGCATTGCAGCTCAAGTTCAGCACCACCAGGGTCATCAAGAGCGCGACCCTCGCATATTTCGTGGCAGAGTGGACTGACGTCCCTTACCGCGGAATATGCGAGGATTGCTCCCTCTCGCCCGAAGACGAGGCGCCAGATGGGTGGATCATGTACTTCAATGGTGTGTTCGCACGACAGGGCGCGGGGGATGGAGATGTCCTCATCTCACCCGCTAAGGACAAACACTATTACGCTGTACAACTCTGTTTCCAGCAGAGCAAAAAGGTCTCCAACAACATCGCGGAATACGAAGGCCTACTCGCCGGCCTCAGGGCCATAGCAGTGCTGGGAGTGAAGCATCTCACCATTAGGGGCGATTACCAGCTCCTCATCAACTTCTCCAACAAAGAGTACATCCCCAAGGACAAGCACATGGAAGCATATCTGGAAGAGGTACGCAAAATGGAGAAATGATTCTTGGGCTTGGAATTACAGCATGTGCCATGAGGCACGAACAAGGAGGAGGACGACATCGCCAAGAGGGCATCCTGGCGGCTACCTCAGGAGCCAGGAGTATTTGAAGAATGGCTCTTCAAGCCATCGGCGGCTTCCCCCGTTGCGGCACCAGCACCACCTCAGGAGGACCTACCCCGAGCCACAGCAACAGGCGCCCCGTCCTGCAGCCTAACCTTAGGGGGTCCGCCTGCTGATGAGGACATCAATACCATTGTTACACCCATAGCCCCTGCTGTTATACATACTGGACCAATTACTAGAGCTCACGCACGCCAACTAAATTACCAGGTACTTTCGTTTCTTGGTAATGATTCTAATGTTCATGAGAATATGATGCTGCCTAAATTTGATACATTTGTTTTCCTTACAAATGAAGGGCCTAGCTTGGAGAAGGATGAACATTGGAGCAAGAACAAGCATGGAGATGATGGCATGCACAAGGGGAACAAGAACGGAGTTACAAGTGATGATTTCAGGGCTTTGAAGCCACCATAACGAGTGCATGAAGCCTTGGACGAAATATACAAGATGCAACTTCATAAATTTCGTCCAGAGGCTATTCTAGGTGCCGCGTCATGTTATTATTGGGCCAGGCTCATGTAATTTCGAAATACATGAGTATAGGCTGTTTTTAGAGTCTGTATGTGTGGGGAAACAAGAGATAGGGTTGATTTCGGACCCCTCCACCAAGGGCCACGAAATTCCCCCCTCTTCCTACATGTATACAGCCCTTAGGGCACCGTTTAGACTTTGGATTTGTTTAGATTAAAGTTCGCCATAGCTGCAACTTCGGGTACTTCGTTTGTGTTCAACGACCAGACAAAGATGTCACAGAACCCCACCTTCATCAATAAAGCTTTCATCTTATATTCACAATATCCAGATTGCAATCTCAGTTTTTTTGCTTGTTCTTCGTCTGGTACTTCGTTTGTGTTCAACGACCAGACAAAGACGTCATAGAACCCCGACTACGAACGTGCGAGGATGTCGCGCCTTAGCAATCGCTAAACCAACTCCGAGAGGTTATTGACCACGCCGGAGCACGAGGGTCTGTTTCCTGTGAGGAAACGAAGAACAAGCAAAAAAACTGAGATTGCAATCTGGATATTGCGAATATAAGATGAAATCTTTATTGTTCAAGGTGGGGTTCTGTGAAGCCTTTGTCTGGTCGTTGAACACAAACGAAGTACGCGAAGATGCGGCTATGGCGAACATTATCTAAACAAAACCCAAAGTCTAAACGACGCCCTAAGGGCTGTATATATGGAGGAAGAGGGGGGAATTTCGTGGCCCCTGAGGGAGGGGTCCGAAACCAACCCTAACTCTTGTTTCCCCATACATACGGACTCTAAAAATAGCCTATACTTATGTATTTCGAAATTACATGGGCCTTGCCAAATAAAAAGGTGACGCAGCACCTAGAATAGCCTGTGGATGAAAATTATGAAGTAGCATCTTGTATATTTCGTCCAAGGCTTCATGCACTCATTATGGTGGCTTTAACATCCTGAAATCATCACTTGTAGCTCCGTTCTTGTTCCCCTTGCGCATGCCATCATCTCCATGCTTGTTCTTGATCCAATGTTCATCCTTCTCCAAGCTAGGCCCTTCATTTGTAAACCAAACAACTGTATCCAATTTAGACATCATCATATTCTCATGAACATTAGAATCATTACCAAGAAACGAAAGTACCTGGTAATTTAATTGGCGTGCGTGAGCTCTAGTAATTGGTCCAGTAGCAGTAGGGGTTGTGGGTGTAACAATAGTATTGATGTCCTCATCATCCTCCCCTTCTTGAAATGAAGTCGTCCTCGACGGAAGTTCATCTTCCTCTCCCAAATAAGGCTTCAAATCTGCAATGTTAAAAGTGGGACTAACCCCAAAATCTGCAGGCAGCTCAAGTTTATATGCATTATCATTTATTTTCTCTAACACCTTAAAGGGACCATCAGCACGTGGCATTAGCTTTGATTTGCGCAAATCAGGAAATCTATCCTTACGCAAATGTAACAAAACAAGATCTCCAGGTGCAAACACAACATGTTCTCTACCCTTATCTCCAGCAAGTTTATATTTAGCATTCATACGCTCAATGTTTTCCTTAGTTAACTCATGCATTTTTAAAATCAATTCAGCATGTTGTTTAGCATCAAAATTAACCTTCTCCGAAGATGGAAGAGGCAACAATTCAATAGGTGCACGAGGTAGGAAACCATACACAACTTCAAAAGGGCACATCTTAGTAGTAGAATGCAATGAACGATTATAAGCAAATTCAATATGAGGAAAGCATCCCTCCTGCATTTTCTTATTATTCTTCAAAATAGCCCTAAGCATAGTAGACAATGTTCTATTGACTACTTCAGTTTGTCCATTAGTTTGGGGGTGACAAGTAGTACTGAAAAGCAGTTCAATCCCCAACTTAGCCCGTAAACATCTCCAAAAGTGGCTAAGAAATTTAGTATCACGATCTGAAATAGTAGTATTTGGCACACCATGCAAGTGAATAATTTCACGAAAGAACAAATCAGCAACATTAACAACATCATCGCATTTATGACATGGTATAAAGTGTGCCATTTTCGAGAATCTATCCACGACAACAAATATGCTATCCCTCCCCTTTTGTGTTCAAGGTAAACCTAAAACAAAGTCCATAGATATATCCCCCCAAGGAACACTAGGTAAGGGCAAAGGCATATATAAACCATGAGGATTGAGTCGTGACTTAGCTTTTTGACATGTAGTGCAGGGAGCAATAAAACGCTCAACATCCCGTCTCATCTTTGGCCAAAGAAATGTGTAGCAAGTACCTCCTCCGTCTTCTTCACACCAAAGTGTCCCATTAATCCTCCTCCATGCGCCTCCTGCAACAACAAAAGACGAATAGAGCTTGCTGGAATGCATAGCTTGTTAGCACGAAACACAAATCAATCGTTAACGACGAACTTGTTCCACATTCTTCCTTCTTTACAATTCTGCATTACATCTTTAAAATCAGCATCATGCACATATTGGTCTTTGATGGTCTCCAAACCAAATATTTTGAAGTCAAGTTGTGAAAGCATAGTATAGCGACGAGACAATGCATCAGCAATAAATTTTCTTTTCCCTTCTTGTGTTTAATGACATAAGGGAAAGTCTCATTGAATTCAACCCATTTAGCATGTCTACGATTCAGTTTAGCTTGACTTTTAATATGTTTCAAAGATTCATGATCAGAATGTATAACAAATTCTTTGGACCATAAATAATGTTGCCATGTTTCCAAAGTCCGAACAAGAGCATATAATTCTTTATCATAAGTAGAATAATTCAGACTAGGCCCACTCAATTTTTCAGAAAAATGTGCAACAGGTTTGCCATCTTGTAATAACACACATCCTAATCCAATTCCACTAGCATCACATTCAAGCTCAAAAGTCTTATTAAAATCAGGAAGTTGGAGTAAAGGAGCATATGTCAACTTATCTTTCAATACCGTGAAGGCTTCTTCTTGTGCGGTACCCCAAAGAAAAGGCACATCTTTCTTTGTAAGCTCATTGAGAGGTGCAGCAATGGTGCTGAAATCTCTCACAAAACGCCTATAGAAACCAGCGAGGCCAAGAAAACTCCTCACTTGTGTGACCGTTTTGGGCTGTGGCCAACTCTCAATAGCGCCAATCTTGGCTTTATCAACTTCAATTCCCTGTGGAGTAACAACATAGCCAAGAAAAGATACTCGGTTGGTGCAAAAGGTGCACTTCCCAAGGTTACCAAACAAACATGCATCACGTGGAGCAATAAAAAACAGCACGTAAATGTTCCAAATGTTCTTCCAAAGATTTGCTATAAATCAATATATCATCAAAGTAAACTACCACAAATCGTCCAACGAAAGCACGTAAAACTTCGTTCATTAATCTCATGAAAGTACTAGGTGCATTCGTTAACCCAAAAGGCATGACTAACCACTCATATCATCCAAACTTAGTTTTAAATGTTGTTTTCCATTCATCTCCCAATTTCATACGAATTTGATGGTATCCACTATGCAAATCAACTTTGGAGAATATTGTAGAGCCACTCAATTCATCAAGTATATCATCTAGCCTAGGAATAAGAAGACGATAATGAATAGTAATATTATTAATGCCTCTACAATCAACACACATACGTGATGTACCATCCTTTTTCGGAACTAGAATAATAGGAACAACACAAGGACTAAGGGATTCGCGTATATAACCTTTGTCGAGAAGCTCTTGTACTTGACGCATAATCTCCTTCGTCTCCTCTAGATTGGTACGGTATGGTGCACGGTTTGGCAGTGAAGCATCGGGAATTAAGTCAATCTGATGCTCAATCCCTTGAATAGGCGGTAATCTCGGTGGCACCTCTTGTGGAAAGGCGTCAGCGAACTCCTGCAAAATGTTATTGACAGCAGGAGGCAAAGAGGAAGGCACGTCCTCGAATGAAAAGAATGCCTCTTTGCACACAAAAGCATAGCAAACAGATTTGCTGAAATCTAGCTCATCAATATCAGAATTGGTGGCAAATAAACATGCACTTTTCAATTTAATTTCAGAAGCAACACTAGATGGTTTATTATTAGGCTTCATTTGTTGCTCAAATTCTTTTGCCACAATCTGATTTTCACTCTTATTCTTCTCCTGTTGTGCTTTATTAGCTCTATTAATATCATCTTTCAAAATGGAATCAGGAGTCATAGGAAGCAAAGTAATATTTTTATCCTTATGAACAAGAGTATAGTGATTGTTTCTACCATGGTGTACAGAATTTTTATCAAATTGCCATGGTCTACCAAGTAATAAGGAACATGCTTGCATAGGTACCACATCACAATCAACATAATCAGCATATGTAGAGATACTAAAACGCACACGAACAGTACGTGTTACCTTAACCTTGCCGCTGTTGTTGAACCATTGGATGTAGTAAGGATGTGGACGTGGTCTTGTGGTGAGAGAAAGCTTCTCCACCATCTCCATGCTAGCCAAGTTGTTGCAGCTCCTTCCGTCTATGATGATGCGCACAGAACGTTTCTTCACAACTCCCTTGGTATGGAACAAATTGTGCCTCTGATTTTGCTCAGCTTGTGAGACCTGCACACGCAAAACACGTTGAGCAACTAAACATTCAAACCTGTCAGCGTCTTCAGGAGCCATGTATTGCGTCTCATGATCAGAATCATCTCCACCATGTTCTTCACGTGTAATAAGAGCCAAAGTCTCCTCATCATAGTCACAAGCGGACTCATACCCACCATCCTTCGTATCAATCATCACACACTGAGATTTGCGTTCTCTCGCATAATGACCTCTTCCCTTACAATGACGACAAATAATATCACTTGTGTGCCCTGTTGATGCCATGGAAGAAGAAGAACTCTGTGCAGGCCCGGCAGGTGCGCTCTTGGCAGATAATGGTGGTTCTGCCTGTTTTCTTGTATCACGGCTGGAGGTGGCACCTGATTGAGGTGCTGGTGCAGTTGAAGTAGAAGATGCATGCGGTGTCCATGATGAAGGTTGGCCTGCAGAAAAGTTAGTTCGCGCGAGTGCTTGTCGATCCTGCACTTCACGTTCAGCTTTACAAGCAAGATGGAATAAATGAGTGATATTAGTATACTCCTTATAGTCTAGAATGGTCTGAATCTCTCTATTTAATCCACCCAGAAAACATGCAAGCATAGCTTCATTCTCCTCAACAATACCACATCTAATCATGCCAGTTTGTAATTCCTGGTAATATTCTTCTACAGAATTTTTCCCTTGTCTTAAGCGCTGCAATTTTTGAAGCAATTCACGTTGATAATATGGTGGAACCCAACGAGTACGCATAGCAGTTTTCAAAGCAGCCCAAGTAGTTGGAATAGGATATAATCTACAATGTTCAGATGACCAGACACATGCAAAACTAGTGAAAGCACAAACAGCAGCGGGAACCTGTCTCTCCTCGGGATATTGTAAACATCTAGATCGTTGTTTAGTTTCTAACTCCCAAGTAAGATATATATCAGGAACATATCTACCCTCAAATGGTGGAATATTCAATTTCAGTTTAGGAAGATGATGCGGAACATCCTTCGGTCATCCCCATGGACCTTCCATCGCCTCACCAAGCCTCAAGAGGACCCATGACTAGAGCACGTGCTAGAGCTCTCGAGACCGAGGTGACTTCCCTCCTTAATGATATCTCATATGATCCTCTCGAGACATGGCTACTACCACAATCCGGAATATTGTGCATGATTAGGTACCAAGACGACCCTCCCGAGGATGCACATGAAGATGGTCAAGACCCCAAGTCCATGGAAGAAAAAAACCAATGGAACAGCAAGAACAACCTCCAGACACCGGACATCCGGCCAGGACCCCAGACATCCGGCCCCTGGAGATCCACAAGGCCAGGCACCTGCAAAAGAAGCTACAGGGCCCGGACATCCGGGCCCCACCGGAAATCTGGCCTAAATCCTGGACATCAGGCACTGGCGTCCAGGGAGCATAGAAGCTTGCCCCTACAGCCCGGACATCCGGCGCTCGCCCCGGACATCCGATACCTCCCGAAGCCGCGGACATCTGGCGCCTCCCAGCGGACATCCGGTGTGGGCACCCCGACTCATAAGTCGAGGTCACCGAATGCACGTGTACAGTGATCCCAGAGATCAATGCTCACTGAACACACAGAAGCTGAATAACAAGAGTCTTACATCCATACATACCGTCTTACACAAATTATGACCATTATGGTCAAGTCTTACATTGATAAAGCCTTAAGGGCTGAACATCAAATGAAACACAAGCAGCGGAAATCTTCGTCGATAAGTAGAACCCATGCCATCTTCCTTAACCCTACAGGCATTCTGACTGGGAAACGTCCTAGTCCGCATGTTCATCTCCAAAGAACTCTTCTTCGAACTCCGGTTCTTCCATGCCTGGCCAATTAAATAACTAGTGGCAAGCCAATGAGTACTTTGAATGTACTCGCAAGAAACCCATGTTTTGGTCCAAGATGTAACAATACATGATATAGGTAAATTTTTGCAGAAAGCTAGTTTTGAGTGCAATGACATGTTCAACAATTTGTAAGACATGCATCAGGAGAATTCAAGTAACCATGAGGACAGGTTATAGATATCAACATAAAAAGAGTGGGCACCAACCCAACTCAATCATGTCAAGTCCTTTGACTTGACCCAAGTAGTTTTATCAACTCATAGACACGGTTGTAAAACTCTGGACATAGTTTAAGCAGCACCGCCCAACTGTCCTTGACCGTGGACACGGCTATTCGAATAGTTTTACACTCTGTAGAGGTTGCACACTTTACACACAAGATCCGGGGAACTTCCGTGTCATCCATGACCCGCGATACCTCAAGTACCCGGGGTAAGCACCCGATCACTACCTTTCCCTAGACGACACTAACATAGAGTTCACTCGATTGGTAGTAACCCCCGTGCCCAACATTTCACATCTTAAAATTGTGGAGCATCGCTCCCATATTCATCACATACTGGCACGGGGTACCAACGGTGTGTCCGGTGCCCCATAAAAATGTTCTTGGCCGCCCTACCTGGCACGACCCCGTCCCGAGAGAGAGCACCAACTCTCCTCCGTCACTAGTAATCCAGGCTCCAAGCTAGTATCGACCTAGGTAATCAATAATGCCCTTTCCCATACAAGGGTAGAGTGGTTGCGCATGTAAGGTTGGGACAGTCGACAAATCTTAAATCTAATCCATTTTCAAAAACAACACACACTTGCCTCGGTACACCACTTTGTCATCAAGTGGTTACCCATCTCATCATCTCCCTCGGGCATAAGTGGCACCCGACGGGGTTTTCGAAAAAGTCTTTTGAAAATACTTTTCCTCCTTCATCATGCACATACCCGTCCCTTTTTGCGTAGCATCTACTTTAGCATCCTATCTACTCCCACCGGCATAACCCTCATAAGAAGGTAGGGTCATGCACAATGCAAGTATCAACGAGGAAGTATGGTGGCAAACCATCAAAGTGGTTACCACCTCATCATGATTCCGTTGCAACAACAATATGGTGCTATATGGCATGCATAAAAAGGGTTTCATAGACATGGTCAAAGGGCTGCTTGCCTGTTTTAACAAAGTCTTCAAGGTCTTCAAATATCTCTGGTCCAACTCTGAGCATTTCGTCTACTTTGTCAACTATCGTCGAAAGCAACCATAATAAGCAACAAAACATGGCAGGAAATAAAACTTCTCTAAAAATATGAGTTGGACTTTTCTAGGATACCTCTGGTCATATGAGGGATGACCAAAGTGGTTTCATTAGGATTTGATCAATGGACATCTCTGAACATTTCAATATGATGGAATCAAGGGATTAATGGGTTTGGAAGAAGTGTACAGAAACATTATTTTCAAAAATGAGCAGAGGCACCCATTTAACAAATGATGATTTTAGAAGCATCTAGGAATTGGTTTAACTGGATTTGGAGTTCAAATGATTTCTCTATGAATTTGCAAAGTTGGCTATACATGAAGAAATAGACCATTATTTGAGGTGGTACATAAAGTATTAGTAAAATTGTTCAAAAACTAAGTTTTGAACTTATAGACATCTAGGATTTTTGAACCATGGAATTTGGATCAAAAATGGGCTCTCTCTGATTTTCTAAAGTTCATTACAAAAATGAAAAATGGGATTTTATTTAATTTGTGTGAAGGAAAGTTTTCTGGAAAAATGTGCATGTTGCACCAACAGGTAGAGCATGATTTATGGAGTCACTAGAAATTTGAATCATCAAATTTGGAGGTAATATGAATATTTGGGAGATTTTACAAGTTTCTGGAAAAAGAAAAAGATAAAGGAAGGGGGGGTTTTATACCTATGCTGTGCACTGGGTGCAGCATAGCGCCACAGCATACTGGGCCGGCCCAGCTGCACGGCCACACGCATGCTGGGGGCCACGCCGATAGCGCCTTCACAGGAGTACGCCTCCCTGTGGCGAAAATGGCATGCGGCCTATGCCGCCTCCACTTAAGCGGGCGAGGCATGGCCCACCCGTCAGTGGCCCCTGCCCACTGGCCGGCCGACAGGTGGGGCCCAGCTGCAGGTTCGTCCACTACCTCCCGCGCGGGCGCGACGGGAGACAGAGCAAGTGCTCGACGGCGGCCGTTGGCGCTACCGGCCACCGTTTTTGGAGGTCCGGCCACCGGCGAGTTCAGCGGAGAGAGACGAACCTAGGAGACCCCACCACGGGTGCCTGCATCACCGGATGGGAGCAGGTCTTCGCCCGCGGCGGACGGTGGCATCGGGGGAGAGGGGTTCTGGGGTTGTGGGGCGCTAGAGGAAGAGGTAAAGGGCAGAGGCGCCTCGCCGGCGTGCGGTGGCTCCATTGGTGTCCAAAGGAGGGGAGGGGAGATTCGGTTTGCAGGAATTTGGGCGGCGACCGATGATGGCACTCCGGCCATGGAGGGAGCAGGAGGGCACGAGAGGAGGTGCAGGTTGGTCCATGGGGTACACGGGAGAGAGAGAGAGAGAGCAAAGGAGCTCCAGAGGGAGGTCAGGGGCGGCCTTATATGGCGAGGCCACGGCTCACCATGGACGCGGCCTATGGGCACCCGCGAAAATGGCCGTGGTGGCCACGGGAGGAGGCTCGGGGTTGTCCACGGCGCTCATGGCGGTGGAGTAGGTCTCTTGATGAGGACATCAATACAATTGTTACACCCACAGCCCCTGCTGCTATACATACTGGACCAATTACTAGAGCTCGTGCACGCCAACTAAATTACCAGGTACTTTCGTTTCTTGGTAATGATTCTAATGTTCATGAGAATATGATGCTGCCTAAATTGGATACATTTGTTTTGCTTACAAATGAAGGGCCTAGCTTGGAGAAGGATGAACATTGGAGCAAGAACAAGCATGGAGATGATGGCATGCGCAAGGGGAACAAGAACGGAGTTACAAGTGATGATTTCAGGACTTTGAAGCCACCATAATGGGTGCATGAAGCCTTGGACGAAATATACAAGATGCCACTTCATAAATTTCGTCCCGAGGCTATTTTAGGTGCTGCGTCACCTTATTACTGGGCCAGGCCCATGTAATTTCGAAATACATAAGTATAGGCTATTTTTAGAGTCCGTATGTGTGGGGAAACAAGAGATTGGGTTGATTTCGGACCCCTCCACCAAGGGCCACGAAATTCCCCCCTCTTCCTCCATATATACAGCCCTTAGGGCATCGTTTAGACTTTGGGTTTTGTTTAGATTAAAAGTTCGCCATAGCTGCAACTTCGCGTACTTCGTTTGTGTTCAACGACCAGACAAAGGCGTCACAGAACCCCACCTTGATCAATAAAGCTTTCATCTTATATTCGCAATATCCAGATTGCAATCTTAGTTTCTTGCTTGTTCTTCGTTTGCTCGCAGGAAACAGACCCTCGTGGTCAGGTTGATCGTGCTCCGGCGTGGTCAATAACCTCTCGGAGTTGGTTTAGCGATTGCTAAGGCGCGACGTCCTCGCACGTTCGTAGTCGGATCGTCAAAGTCGACTTCCACCAAAGCGAAATCCACCATCTCATCGAAAGACGGGACACCTTTGCCTCTATCAGACACAGGTACTGATCTTCCATCTCTACATGAGAATGATGAATGCCTTATCAATTTGAATGCACCATCTGATGAGCTACCCACTACTTTGATCACACCACCTATTTTAGAGGACTACGTTGATAATTTGACTTTGCCATGTGATCAAACAACTGAAATACCAACAATTTTGAGTGCACCCATTGAATTAACTATTGATGCAAAAGAACCAATGTTTAATCATTTTGATATGACCTCTAATCTTGGTGATAGAGGCAAAGGTGTCCCGTCTTTCGATGAGATGATGGATATCGCTTTGGTGGAAGTCGACTTTGACGATCCGACTACGAACGTGCGAGGACGTCGCGCCTTAGCAATCGCTAAACCAACTCCGAGAGGTTATTGACCACGCCGAAGCACGATCAACCTGACCACGAGGGTCTGTTTCCTGCGAGCAAACGAAGAACAAGCAAGAAACTAAGATTGCAATCTGGATATTGCGAATATAAGATGAAAGCTTTACTGATCAAGGTGGGGTTCTGTGACGCCTTTGTCTGGTCGTTGAACACAAACAAAGTACACGAAGTTGCAGCTATGGCGAACTTTTAATCTAAACAAAACCCAAAGTCTAAACGATGCCCTAAGGGCTGTATATATGGAGGAAGAGGGGGGAATTTCGTGGCCCTTGGTGGAGGGGTCCGAAATCAACCCTATCTCTTGTTTCCCCACACATACGGACTCTAAAAATAGCCTATACTTATGTATTTCGAAATTACATGGGCCTGGCCCAATAATAAGGTGACGCAGCACCTAAAATAGCCTCGGGACGAAATTTATGAAGTGGCATCTTGTATATTTCGTCCAAGGCTTCATGCACCCATTATGGTGGCTTCAAAGTCCTGAAATCATCACTTGTAACTCCGTTCTTGTTCCCCTTGCGCATGCCATCATCTCCATGCTTGTTCTTGCTCCAATGTTCATCCTTCTCCAAGCTAGGCCCTTCATTTGTAAGCAAAACAAATGTATCCAATTTAGGCAGCATCATATTCTCATGAACATTAGAATCATTACCAAGAAACAAAAGTACCTGGTAATTTAGTTGGCGTGCACGAGCTCTAGTAATTGGTCCAGTATGTATAGCAGCAGGGGCTGTGGGTGTAACAATTGTATTGATGTCCTCAGAGGAGTGAATTCACCTTGTGTCCAATGGCGTATGTTCGAGGTCTCGTCATATTGACTACTTCAGTTTGTCCATCAGTTTGGGGGTGACAAGTAGTACTAAAAAGCAGTTTAGTCCCCAACTTAGCCCATAAACATCTCCAAAAGTGGCTAAGAAATTTAGTATCACGATCTGAAACAATAGTATTTGGCACACCATGCAAGCGAATAATTTCACGAAAGAACAAATCAGCAACATTAACAGCATCATCGCTTTTATGACATGGTATAAAGTGTGCCATTTTCGAGAATCTATCCACGACAACAAATATGCTATCCCTCCCCTTCTTTGTTCGAGGTAAACCTAAAACAAAGTCCATAGATATATCCTCCCAAGGAACACTAGGTACAGGCAAAGGCATATATAAACCATGAGGATTGAGTCGTGACTTAGCTTTTTGACATGTAGTGCAGCGAGCAATAAAACGCTCAACATCCCGTCTCATCTTTGGCCAAAAGAAATGTGTAGCAAGTACGTCCTCCGTCTTCTTCACGCCAAAGTGTCCCATTAATCCTCCTCCATGCGCCTCCTGCAACAACAAAAGACGAACGGAGCTAGCTGGAATGCATAGCTTGTTAGCACGAAACACAAATCCATCGTTAACGACAAACTTGTTCCACATTCTTCCTTCGTTACAATTCTGCATTACATCTTTAAAATCATCATCATGCACATATTGATCTTTGATGGTCTCCAAACCAAATATTTTGAAGTCAAGTTGTGAAAGCATAGTATAGCGACGAGACAATGCATCAGCAATAACATTTTCTTTTCCCTTCTTGTGTTTAATGACATAAGGGAAAGTCTCAATGAATTCAACCCATTTAGCATGTCTACGATTCAGTTTAGCTTGACTTTTAATATGTTTCAAAGATTCATGATCAGAATGTATAACAAATTCTTTGGGCCATAAATAATGTTGCCATGTTTCTAAAGTCCGAACAAGAGCATATAATTCTTTATCATAAGTAGAATAATTCAGACTAGGCCCACTCAATTTTTCAGAAAAGTATGCAACAGGTTTGCCATCTTGTCATAACACACCTCCTAATCCAATTCCACTAGCATCACATTCAAGCTCAAAAGTCTTATTAAAATCAGGGAGTTGGAGTAAAGGAGCATGTGTCAACTTATCTTTCAATACCGTGAAGGCTTCTTCCTGTGCAGTACCCCAAAGAAAAGGCACATCTTTCTTTGTAAGCTCATTGAGAGGTGCAGCAATGGTGCTGAAATCTCTCACAAAACGCCTATAGAATCCAGCGAGGCCAAGAAAACTCCTCACTTGTGTGACCGTTTTGGGCTGCGGCCAACTCTCAATAGCTTCAATCTTGGCTTTATCAACTTCAATTCCCTGTGGAGTAACAACATAGCCAAGAAAAGATACTCGGTCGGTGCAAAAGGTGCACTTCCCAAGGTTACCAAACAAACGTGCATCACGTAGAGCAATAAAAACAGCACGTAAATGTTCCAAATGTTCTTCCAAAGATCTGCTATAAATCAATATGTCATCAAAGTAAACTACCACAAATCGTCCAATGAAAACACGTAAAACTTCGTTCATTAATCTCATGAAAGTACTAGGTGCATTAGTTAACCCAAAAGGCATGACTAACCACTCATATAATCCAAACTTAGTTTTAAATGCTGTTTTCCATTCATCTCCCAATTTCATACGAATTTGATGGTAGCCACTACGCAAATCAACTTTGGTGAATATTGTAGAGCCACTCAATTCATCAAGCATATCATCTAGTGATGAGGACATGACTACCTTGGATATGACCAAAAATATTGCATATATGCATATTTGTCAGGTGATTTCTAGTGCAAACTATTCAATAATCTATTTATGTTATCCAGAACAAAAATACTTCACACACTTTTGTGTTTTGTCTAATTGCAGGTGTATGGGACATTTGTACAATCCACATATGAAGATAAGGAAGAAAGAGATGTTTATTTGCTGTCCAAAAAGTTCTCTCACGTCACTTTTGGCCCAAGAGAAGATAGAGTCCAAGTCTCTCACGTTCTGGATTCAGATTCGGACTGCACAGACATACCTGACTCAAAACGCACACAAGTTTTTCATACGGACTCCGAATTGGGTGATTCTTTTTTTGTTGGAAACTAGATTTCGTGCACTTTCCAACCCAATTGGAATCACCTTCAAATTCGTCCGGAGAGTTGAGTTGTGGACAAAACAATCTGATGCTGCAGCAGAATCCGAGTCAAACTACAAGTCCAAAGGTGTTACATCACCTCCACTTGGGCCCATTGGCCTTGTACGACCTAGATTTAGTTTTAGGCTGCCTTGGGACGTCCTCCCACCTCCTTGGCCGCCACCCCTTGCTCCTATATAAGTAGATCCATCTAGTAGCTTTTCCTTGGGATTTGTTTAGTTAAAAGTTAGCCATTGCAACTTCGTGTACTTCGTTTGTGTCCAACGACCAGACCAAGACCGCTTCCGGATCCCCACCATTATCAATACTTCATATATATTTGCAATATTCAGATTGCTTTATCATATTCTTGCTCGTTCTTCGATTGCTTGCAGGAATAGACCTTCGTGGTCAGGCTGACCGTGCTTCCAGCATCGTGAGTAACCTCAGGAGATTGGTTTAGCGATTGCTAAGGCGCAACGTCGTGCACGTTTGTAGTCGGATCGTCAAAGTCGTCTCCACCAAATCGATAGTTATCATCTCATCGAAAGATCGGGACCCTCGCCTCTATCAAGCGGCGGCGTGACAACTTAGTGTTCTAGGCTCGCGTCTCTAGCACAGTCTAGCCTAGGACCAGCACAGTACCGTCGTTGAGCGTTTATTCAACTTTGCATCTCTGAATTGATTATTGCTGACCCTTTTTGCTACCATATTATAAGCCTTCCCAGCTCCACATACATCTACGTCGTGCGTTTGACTCTCCCTGGTAATCGCTCTATCCAAGCTTTGAGAGTTTTTGACTACAACGGTTGCCGATCACCGCCTGCTGCTGGGTAAGAACTGGTAAGAATTTGAGATTTGCTTGACGGATTTGTGACACCCACCACCACCACTTGTTCGTAGTCTGTAGGATCATATTCTTGTGTGTTTCTATTGCTGCTAACCATGCCAGGATCACAAGCCGACGAGATTGACTGGGAGAATTTATCGAACAAGGAGCTTCATGATAAGTTTCAGCAAATGATGACTGAACAGGTGCAAGATGTGCTGAACAATTTTGAAGAGGCCATGGAGAAGATCACTGGCTTTGAGAAGACGTTCGAAACAAAGCTCGATAACAAGTTTAATGAATTGCTCGCGCATCTTCCACCACCACCACCCGCTGCAGCTAACGCACCTCTCCAACAACAACAACAACAACGACTACCTCCACGTCGCGAAGCAGACCTCCGCCGAGCAAGCCGTGTTCCTCTTGCGTTTGGCCAAACTGTTGGTGCTGCTGTTGATACTTCTGTGGCTCCTGCTGCTGATGCGGAGGAGGATGATTATGTGGGAGACTATGAGGATGAGGTTGATCAAAATCAACACTACGTGCAGCCACCTGTACCACCACCAGCAGGTCGACCTCAGGTATATATTCGTAATGGTAGGCCTGCACCACCACCTCAGGTACGCGATGATGTCCATATTCCTAAACTGAAATTGAATATTCCACCATTTGAGGGTAGATATGTTCCAGATATATATCTTACTTGGGAGTTAGAAACTGAACAACGATTTACATGTTTACAATATCCTGAGGAAAGACGAGTTGCTGCTGCTGTTTGTGCTTTCACTAGTTTTGCATGTGTATGGTGGTCTGAACATTGTAGATTATATCCTATTCCAACTACTTGGGCTGCTTTGAAAACTGCTATGCGTACGCGTTGGGTTCCACCATATTATCAACGTGAATTGCTTCAAAAATTGCAGCGTTTAAGACAAGGGAAAAATTCTGTAGAAGAATATTATCAGGAATTACAAACTGGCATGATTAGATGTGGTATTGTTGAGGAGAATGAAGCTATGCTTGCACGTTTTCTAGGTGGATTAAATAGAGAGATTCAGACCATTTTAGACTATAAGGAGTATACTAATATCACTCGTTTATTCCATCTTGCTTGTAAAGCTGAACGTGAAGTGCAGGATCGACAAGCATTGGGGCGAACTAACTTTTCTGCAGGCCGACCTTCATCATGGACACCACGTGCATCTTCTACTTCAACTGCACCAGCACCTCCATCCGGTGCCACCTCCAGCCGTGATTCAAGAAAACAGGCACAACCACCATTATCTGCCAAGAGCGCACCTGCGGGGCCTGCACAGCGTTCTTCTTCTTCCATGGCATCAACAGGGCACACAAGTGATATTATTTGTCGTCGTTGTTGATAGAGGCAAAGGTGTCCCGTCTTTCGATGAGATGATGGATATCGCTTTGGTGGAAGTCGACTTTGACGATCCGACTACGAACGTGCAAGGACGTCGCGCCTTAGCAATCGCTAAACCAACTCCGAGAGGTTATTGACCACGCCGGAGCACGATCAACCTGACCACGAGGGTCTGTTTCCTGCGAGCAAACGAAGAACAAGCAAGAAACTGAGATTGCAATCTGGATATTGCGAATATAAGATGAAAGCTTTATTGATCAAGGTGGGGTTCTGTGACGCCTTTGTCTGGTCGTTGAACACAAACGAAGTACGCGAAGTTGCAGCTATGGCGAACTTTTAATCTAAACAAAACCCAAAGTCTAAACGATGCCCTAAGGGCTGTATATATGGAGGAAGAGGGGGGAATTTCGTGGCCCTTGGTGGAGGGGTCCGAAATCAACCCTATCTCTTGTTTCCCCACACATACGGACTCTAAAAATAGCCTATACTTATGTTTTTCGAAATTACATGGGCCTGGCCCAATAATAAGGTGACGCAGCACCTAAAATAGCCTCGGGACGAAATTTATGAAGTGGCATCTTGTATATTTCGTCCAAGGCTTCATGCACCCATTATGGTGGCTTCAAAGTCCTGAAATCATCACTTGTAACTCCGTTCTTGTTCCCCTTGCGCATCCCATCATCTCCATGCTTGTTCTTGCTCCAATGTTCATCCTTCTCCAAGCTAGGCCCTTCATTTGTAAGCAAAACAAATGTATCCAATTTAGGCAGCATCATATTCTCATGAACATTAGAATCATTACCAAGAAACGAAAGTACCTGGTAATTTAGTTGGCGTGCACGAGCTCTAGTAATTGGTCCAGTATGTATAGCAGCAGGGGCTGTGGGTGTAACAATTGTATTGATGTCCTCATCATCCTCCCCTTCTTGAAATGAAGTCGTCCTCGACGGAAGTTCATCTTCCTCCCCCAAATAAGGCTTCAAATCTGCAATGTTAAAAGTGGGACTAACCCCAAAATCTGCAGGCAGCTCAAGTTTATATGCATTATCATTTATTTTCTCTAACACCTTAAAGGGACCATCAGCACGTGGCATTAACTTTGATTTGCGCAAATCAGGAAATCTATCCTTACGCAAATGTAACCAAACAAGATCTCCAGGTGCAAACACAACATGTTTTCTACCCTTATCTCCAGCAAGTTTATATTTAGCATTCATACGCTCAATGTTTTCCTTAGTTAACTCATGCATTTTTAAAATCAATTCAGCACGTTGTTTAGCATCAAAATTAACCTGCTCCGAAGATGGAAGAGGCAACAAATCAATAGGTGCACGAGGTAGGAAACCATACACAACTTCAAAAGGGCACATCTTAGTAGTAGAATGCAATGAACGATTATAAGCAAATTCACTATGAGGCAAGCATTCCTCCCACATTTTCTTATTATTCTTCAAAACAGCCCTAAGCATAGTAGACAACGTTCTATTGACTACTTCAGTTTGTCCATCAGTTTGGGGGTGACAAGTAGTACTAAAAAGTAGTTTAGTCCCCAACTTAGCCCATAAACATCTCCAAAAGTGGCTAAGAAATTTAGTATCACGATCTGAAACAATAGTATTTGGCACACCATGCAAGCGAATAATTTCACGAAAGAACAAATCAGCAACATTAACAGCATCATCGCTTTTATGACATGGTATAAAGTGTGCCATTTTCGAGAATCTATCCACGACAACAAATATGCTATCCCTCCCCTTCTTTGTTCGAGGTAAACCTAAAACAAAGTCCATAGATATATCCTCCCAAGGAACACTAGGTACAGGCAAAGGCATATATAAACCATGAGGATTGAGTCGTGACTTAGCTTTTTGACATGTAGTGCATCGAGCAATAAAATGCTCAACATCCCGTCTCATCTTTGGCCAATAGAAATGTGTAGCAAGTACGTCCTCCGTCTTCTTCACGCCAAAGTGTCCCATTAATCCTCCTCCATGCGCCTCCTGCAACAACAAAAGACGAACGGAGCTAGCTGGAATGCATAGCTTGTTAGCACGAAACACAAATCCATCGTTAACGACAAACTTGTTCCACATTCTTCCTTCTTTACAATTCTGCATTACATCTTTAAAATCAGCATCATGCACATATTGATATTTGATGGTCTCCAAACCAAATATTTTGAAGTCAAGTTGTGAAAGCATAGTATAGCGACGAGACAATGCATCAGCAATAACATTTTCTTTTCCCTTCTTATGTTTAATGACATAAGGGAAAGTCTCAATGAATTCAACCCATTTAGCATGTCTACGATTCAGTTTAGCTTGACTTTTAATATGTTTCAAAGATTCATGATCAGAATGTATAACAAATTCTTTGGGCCATAAATAATGTTGCCATGTTTCTAAAGTCCGAACAAGAGCATATAATTCTTTATCATAAGTAGAATAATTCAGACTAGGCCCACTCAATTTTTCAGAAAAGTATGCAACAGGTTTGCCATCTTGTAATAACACACCTCCTAATCCAATTCCACTAGCATCACATTCAAGCTCAACAGTCTTATTAAAATCAGGAAGTTGGAGTAAAGGAGCATGTGTCAACTTATCTTTCAATACCGTGAAGGCTTCTTCCTGTGCGGTACCCCAAACAAAAGGCACATCCTTCTTTGTAAGCTCGTTGAGAGGTGCAGCAATGGTGCTGAAATCTCTCACAAAACGCCTATAGAATCCAGCGAGGCCAAGAAAACTCCTCACTTGTGTGACCGTTTTGGGCTGCGGCCAACTCTCAATAGCTTCAATCTTGGCTTTGTCAACTTCAATTCCCTGTGGAGTAACAACATAGCCAAGAAAAGATACTCGGTCGGTGCAAAAGGTGCACTTCCCAAGGTTACCAAACAAACGTGCATCACGTAGAGCAATAAAAACAGCACGTAAATGTTCCAAATGTTCTTCCAAAGATCTGCTATAAATCAGTATATCATCAAAATAGACTACCACAAATCGTCCAATGAAAGCACGTAAAACTTCGTTCATTAGTCTCATGAAAGTACTAGGCGCATTAGTTAACCCAAAAGGCATGATTAACCACTCATATAATCCAAACTTAGTTTTAAATGCTGTTTTCCATTCATCTCCCAATTTCATACGAATTTGATGGTATCCACTACGCAAATCAACTTTGGAGAATATTGTAGAGCCACTCAATTCATCAAGCATATCATCTAGCCTAGGAATAGGATGACGATAACGAATAGTAATATTATTAATGCCTCTACAATCAACACACATACGTGATGTACCATCCTTTTCGGCACTAGAATAATAGGAACAGCACAAGGACTAAGGGATTCGCGTATATAACCTTTGTCGAGAAGCTCTTGTACTTGACGCATAATCTCCTTCGTCTCCTCTGGATTGGTACGGTATGGTGCACGGTTTGGCAGTGAAGCACCGGGAATTAAGTCAATTTGATGCTCAATCCCTCGAATAGGCGGTAATCCCGGTGGCACGTCTTGTGGAAAGACGTCAGCGAACTCCTGCAAAATGTTAGTGACAGCAGGAGGCAAAGAGGAAGGCACGTCCTCGAATGAAAATAATGCCTCTTTGCACACAAAAGCATAGCAAACAGATTTGCTGAAATCTAGCTCATCAATATCAGATTTGGTGGCAAATAAACATGCACTTTTCAATTTAATTTCAGAAGCAACACTAGATGGTTTATTATTAGGCTTCATTTGCTGCTCAAATTCTTTTGCCACAATCTGATTTTCACTCTTATTCGTCTCCTGTTTTGCTTTATTAGCTCTATTAATATCATCTTTCAAAATGGAATCAGGAGTCATAGGAAGCAAAGTAATATTTTTATCCTTATGAACAAGAGTATAGTGATTGTTTCTACCATGGTGTACAGAATTTTTATCAAATTGCCATGGTCTACCAAGTAATAAGGAACATGCTTGCATAGGTACCACATCACAATCAACATAATCAGCATATGTAGAGATACTAAAATGCACACGAACAGTACGTGTTACTTAACCTTGCCGCTGTTGTTGAACCATTGGATGTAGTAAGGATGTGGATGTGGTCTTGTGGTGAGAGAAAGCTTCTCCACCATCTCCATGCTAGCCAAGTTTGATGAGGACATGACTACCTTGGATATGACCAAAAATATTGCATATATGCATATTTGTCAGGTGATTTCTAGTGCAAACTATTCAATAATCTATTTATGTTATCCAGAACAAAAATACTTCACACACTTTTGTGTTTTGTCTAATTGCAGGTGTATGGGACATTTGTACAATCCACATATGAAGATAAGGAAGAAAGAGATGTTTATTTGCTGTCCAAAAAGTTCTCTCACGTCACTTTTGGCCCAAGAGAAGATAGAGTCCAAGTCTCTCACGTTTTGGATTCAGATTCGGACTGCACAGACATACCTGACTCAAAACGCACACAAGTTTTTCATACGGACTCCGAATTGGGTGATTCTTTTTTTGTTCGAAACTAGATTTCGTGCACTTTCCAACCCAATTGGAATCACCTTCAAATTCGTCCGGAGCGTTGAGTTGTGGACGAAACAATCTGATGCTGCAGCAGAATCCGAGTCAAACTACAAGTCCAAAGGTGTTACATCACCTCCACTTGGGCCCATTGGCCTTGTACGACCTAGATTTAGTTTTAGGCTGCCTTGGGACGTCCTCCAACCTCCTTGGCCTCCACCCCTTGCTCCTATATAAGTAGATCCATCTAGTAGCTTTTCCTTGGGATTTGTTTAGTTAAAAGTTAGCCATTGCAACTTCGTGTACTTCGTTTGTGTCCAACGACCAGACCAAGACCGCTTCCGGATCCCCACCATTATCAATACTTCATATATATTTGCAATATTCAGATTGCTTTATCATATTCTTGCTCGTTCTTCGATTGCTTGCAGGAATAGACCTTCGTGGTCAGGCTGACCGTGCTTCCAGCATCGTCAGTAACCTCAGGAGATTGGTTTAGCGATTGCTAAGGCACAACGTCGTGCACGTTTGTAGTCGGATCGTCAAAGTCGTCTCCACCAAATCGATAGTTATCATCTCATCGAAAGATCGGGACCCTCGCCTCTATCACTAGTGGAATTGGATTAGGAGGTGTGTTATTACAAGATGGCAAACCTATTGCATACTTTTCTGAAAAATTGAGTGGGCCTAGTCTGAATTATTCTACTTATGATAAAGAATTATATGCTCTTGTTCGGACTTTAGAAACATGGCAACATTATTTATGGCCCAAAGAATTTGTTATACATTCTGATCATGAATCTTTGAAACATATTAAAAGTCAAGCTAAACTGAATCGTAGACATGCTAAATGGGTTGAATTCATTGAGACTTTCCCTTATGTCATTAAACACAAGAAGGGAAAAGAAAATGTTATTGCTGATGCATTGTCTCGTCGCTATACTATGCTTTCACAACTTGACTTCAAAATATTTGGTTTGGAGACCATCAAAGATCAATATGTGCATGATGATGATTTTAAAGATGTAATGCAGAATTGTAACGAAGGAAGAATGTGGAACAAGTTTGTCGTTAACGATGGATTTGTGTTTCGTGCTAACAAGCTATGCATTCCAGCTAGCTCCGTTCGTCTTTTGTTGTTGCAGGAGGCGCATGGAGGAGGATTAATGGGACACTTTGGCGTGAAGAAGACGGAGGACGTACTTGCTACACATTTCTTTTGGCCAAAGATGAGACGGGATGTTGAGCGTTTTATTGCTCGCTGCACTACATGTCAAAAAGCTAAGTCACGACTCAATCCTCATGGTTTATATATGCCTTTGCCTGTACCTAGTGTTCCTTGGGAGGATATATCTATGGACTTTGTTTTAGGTTTACCTCGAACAAAGAAGGGGAGGGATAGCATATTTGTTGTCGTGGATAGATTCTCGAAAATGGCACACTTTATACCATGTCATAAAAGCGATGATGCTGTTAATGTTGCTGATTTGTTCTTTCGTGAAATTATTCGCTTGCATGGTGTGCCAAATACTATTGTTTCAGATCATGATACTAAATTTCTTAGCCACTTTTGGAGATGTTTATGGGCTAAGTTGGGGACTAAACTGCTTTTTAGTACTACTTGTCACCCCCAAACTGGTGGACAAACTGAAGTAGTCAATAGAACGTTGTCTACTATGCTTAGGGCTGTTTTGAAGAATAATAAGAAAATGTGGGAGGAATGCTTGCCTCATATTGAATTTGCTTATAATCGTTCATTGCATTCTACTACTAAGATGTGCCCTTTTGAAGTTGTGTATGGTTTCCTACGTCGTGCACCTATTGATTTGTTGCCTCTTCCATCTTCGGAGAAGGTTAATTTTGATGCTAAACAACGTGCTGAATTGATTTTAAAAATGCATGAGTTAACTAAGGAAAACATTGAGCGCATGAATGCTAAATATAAACTTGCTGGAGATAAGGGTAGAAAACATGTTGTGTTTGCACCTGGAGATCTTGTTTGGTTACATTTGCGTAAGGATAGATTTCCTGATTTGCGCAAATCAAAGTTAATGCCACGTGCTGATGGTCCCTTTAAGGTGTTAGAGAAAATAAATGATAATGCATATAAACTTGAGCTGCCTGCAGATTTTGGGGTTAGTCCCACTTTTAACATTGCAGATTTGAAGCCTTATTTGGGTGAGGAAGATGAACTTCCGTCGAGGACGACTTCATTTCAAGAAGGGGAGGATGATGAGGACATCAATACAATTGTTACACCCACAGCCCCTGCTGCTATACATACTGGACCAATTACTGGAGCTCGTGCACGCCAACTAAATTACCAGGTACTTTCGTTTCTTGGTAATGATTATAATGTTCATGAGAATATGATGCTGCCTAAATTGGATACATTTGTTTTGCTTACAAATGAAGGGCCTAGCTTGGAGAAGGATGAACATTGGAGCAAGAACAAGCATGGAGATGATGGCATGCGCAAGGGAAACAAGAACGGAGTTACAAGTGATGATTTCAGGACTTTGAAGCCACCATAATGGGTGCATGAAGCCTTGGACGAAATATACAAGATGCCACTTCATAAATTTCGTCCCGAGGCTATTTTAGGTGCTGCGTCACCTTATTATTGGGCCAGGCCCATGTAATTTCGAAATACATAAGTATAGGCTATTTTTAGAGTCCGTATGTGTGGGGAAACAAGAGATAAGGGTTGATTTCGGACCCCTCCACCAAGGGCCACGAAATTCCCCCCTCTTCCTCCATATATACAGCCCTTAGGGCATCGTTTAGACTTTGGGTTTTGTTTAGATTAAAAGTTCGCCATAGCTGCAACTTCGCGTACTTCGTTTGTGTTCAACGACCAGACAAAGGCGTCACAGAACCCCACCTTGATCAATAAAGCTTTCATCTTATATTCGCAATATCCAGATTGCAATCTTAGTTTCTTGCTTCTTCTTCGTTTGCTCGCAGGAAACAGACCCTCGTGGTCAGGTTGATCGTGCTCCGGCATGGTCAATAACCTCTCGGAGTTGGTTTAGCGATTGCTAAGGCGCGACGTCCTCGCACGTTCGTAGTCGGATCGTCAAAGTCGACTTCCACCAAAGCGAAATCCACCATCTCATCGAAAGACGGGACACCTTTGCCTCTATCATCTCTGGGGAGAGAGAGGAGGAGCGGGGCAAGGCTCTGGTGCTCGCGCATGCGAGGCCATGCATTGGCCGAGCCGGGCGGCTCTGGGCACGCGCCACAGGAGGTGAGAGAGAGGGAAAGACGATGGGGCCTGCATGGTGGCGTGTTGCGGACTTCGAGGCACCTCGACTGGCGCGAGGGGGAGGCTCGAGGTGGTCGGGGGACGAGGCATCAACGGTCGAGAGCACGCTGACGTGCTCCAGACTGCGCTAACGGCCGGCATCCGCGGCTTTTCCGCGTGCACTCACACGTCCACTTGCGTCTAGTGGCTGCAGGAAGAATAAACAAGGGGGAGGAGGCCTAGGATGCTCTGGGACCTGGCAGGAGTGAGAGAGAGGTGAAAAAAGGGAGAAATGCAGCTGCCCAAAGAGGGAAAAAGGGCTTTTCACCCCCATAATCATGGCTCCTCGGGCAGAGAAAGATGCAGGGGTTAGAGGAGGACCAGATGATGCTGTGGGAGAAAGCTTAGCTCATGGAGATTAGTGGAAATGGCCAAAACATGCATTTTAAATTTTTGCCAGAAGGTGTTTGATGTAGGTTTGGGCAAGCAAATGGACTTCCCTTGTCATGAGGCTTGACAGGGTCAAATGTCCTGAGAAAATAAGAGGTTCCACCAAGATTGAGTTCATTTGAGCAAAGTTGATAATGCAACTTGTGTAAACCCTAGAAATCAATAGAAATGGACTTTCCAAGATTTAGTCATGCAAATCTATTCTCCTTGATGCACCACTTGGTGTAGTGTCATCATTTTAGGTTCTGAACATGTCCACAAAAGTTGAGATCAAAAGGAGAAAGATGCCAATGTAGAGTTGTTCAAATTTGGTTCTGGACAGGAAGGGTTTTGGGGCACTTTGATCAATATAACATTTTCTCCAACTTGTGCCATTTGGTATAGATGAATGATTATACCATTTGAGCATGTTCAAAAGGTTTGAGAACATTTGAACATGTTTGGGAATGTAAAGTTGCTCGAACTTCAAAATGGACAGAAATGGTTTTGAGGGGATTTAATGGGGTTATACTATTCTCCATGACATGATACTTGTCAAGATCATCCACCATGTCATATGTGACATGCTAGAATTTTCTTGGAATTTTTGGAGAATATTTCCTTTGTAAATATTTCAAGATCTTGAAATATCCAGAAAGGGTTTTTGAGGGATTTGACCAATATTTTGAACATGACCATGTGTTGAAACTCTTATATATGGACAATATATGTCCGCTGAGTTTCCCTAGGTTTTTGTCAAATATTTTTGAAACACTGAAATAATCTTTCCCTATTAAAGACAATTTCTGGCCTTAAGAAAAAGCCTTTAAATAAAATAGAAAAATAACTTCTAAAATTATATTTTTGTGGTTTTTGGGAGTCCTATATCTAATAGGATTCAAATATACTCTTTGAAAGATTTTTCATACCCCAAATCAAGTACTTGCAGTGCAAACCTCAATTCAGGGGTTTATGGAAAACTAATTTTAGAAAATACTTTTTGGCCAAATTATTTTTGTAAGAAAATACTATATTGCTTTATACACATGGCATGATCATTGGGAAGAATCTTGGGGCAAGGAGATGAGGTATAGAAGGTGGAGTTGTGTTGACTTTAAAGAGCACTTGAAAAAAAACACAGAGAGAAAACCAACTCCAAATAAAAAGTCAAATAATGCAAAAGTTTTTGTCAAACCACATTTTATCATGATTTATTATCTTAAGTGTTGTGCCTTGAAAATCAGGGTGTGACAGACCTACCCCCCTTACAAGAATCTCGTCCCCGAGATTCCCAAACTAGGCGTGGAAAGGAATATGGAAACTTGGATTCGGGGTAGTCTTCACGTCCTCATACTGCTTTTGTTTCCGAGTGGTGTTCCATTGAACCTTGAGGTACTTGATGGTGTGGCTCCGTGTATGTTGTTCGGCTTGATCCAGGTTGCTAAGGGGTTTCTTACGTAGGTCCGGTTGGGCTGGGGGTCGATGGCTCGATGATCGATGTCCTTGTTGGTGATTGCGCTAGCTAGGGAGTCGAAAACACTCCCGGAGTTGTGTCATGGGGAAACATTACGCACAGTGGGTAACTCAGGTGGTAACTCTAGCTGGTAGCCGTCTATCCTTCGTCTTGTAGTGATCTTGGAGAGGGTTTTTCAATCTTGGTGTAAGCTTCCCTTTGACATGGAAATGCTTGGTTCCCTTGAGTGAAGTGGCTTGCAGATACACCTGGTCTTCGACGAGAAAGTTCACTTCTTGACGATGGTGGTGGGTGTAGTTCTTCCTCCTTGGCATGGCGGTCTTCAAATGTTCCTTGACTAGCTGAACGGCTCTTCTTCCACCTTCGGGTGGACGGTAGGTCACCAAATGATGATGACAACTATCTTCTCTAAGCAGTTCATGAAGACTTTATTCATGGGGTACATAAAGTAGGCTGGGGAATTAGTGGTGGTCTTGTTGAGTGTGGGCCAAGGTGGTTCTAGATCTAGTGTCAAGGCCCTAAGGTCCTTATCCGACCATGTTGTAGCTTGGTAGGGCTTAAGGGTTTCAAGGATTCTAGTGTGCGAGTGAACATTTATCATCTTATCTTTAAGCACGGTTTCTGAGATCCCAATAGTCTATCTAGTCCTTTAAACAAATCACATCATATCACCGATAGCATCATTTTGTGTAGGTCAACTCCAATCATCACTCATGTGATTCATATCCTCATGGCTCCCGAGAGGAGGTCTAACAAAATCATATATGTCTACAATCCCCAAACTCATATGTATGTCTACCCCTAAAAATCCATGGGTAGAACATATAAGCTGCTAAGCTTGAACGTGACAATCCAAGTGCTCAGCCTGTTCTTCCAAGGTCTATGATAAAGCACCTCTATCCTAAGGAAACACATCGGATGCCACTCGAAGATCCTGTTTCCTTCCTATGAATCAACCCCAACAGTCCATTAACTTCCATCACCAACTACCTAATCCATATCTACAAATCCAATGTCCATGGTGTTCCATACGATCTTCTAATGTCTTATAATCCCCAAGTACTTGAAAGAGCTATATTTACTATAGTCAGTCCACCAATCCCCATCTTCGGGGTCAAGTAACTTCCAACCTCAGGCTTATATAGATCCCTAAATCAACTCTGACAATTAATCCAATCTCTTAGTTTATTGTCCACCGAGAATATGGTATCGTGATCGAGATCATCAGTCTAAACCCAAATTACTCCGAACCATGTAGACTTACTCACCACCTATACTCCACTAGGATCACCTATTTAAATCCAAATCTCTTGTCCAACGAGGAATCCTACATGTTTCCCTCAAGTTATTTATGTAATATCAACTGTCTCCTATCAATATCACCTGGTCAAGTCAAATCCTTGCACTCCCAGGAGTTTCAGCTTGTGATCATAATTGTCCCATAAAATCCAATTTACTCCACGGGTAATGAATGCTATGCTACTCTATTAACATGATCCCACCAAGTTCATCAACTAACATAAAAACCTCATAATCCACAAAGAAGTCTCGGAAAATTCCTCCAGGTCTCTGATATAAACTCATCAAGTCATTTGTCCTCTATTCCTGTATCCTCAAATCGGTCTTCCCTATGGCATCGTCGGTTTTGGTGCTATCTTAGGATGATAATGTGCTCGTTCACTATGTCCACTAGTTCCATAATGAACCCTGTGATAAGCAAGGTTACGGAGGCTTAACTGGACCTCTTGCAATTCTATGGGTTAAGCACATGGTTAAGGACTCGAGCTGGGGTATCTTGTGAAGTCTCGAAGGGTCTAGGAATGGGTTTCTAGTCTTGAGAGGTAAACATAACTCTACTGGGCTGCTCTTGGTCGAGGAGGCCGCAGCAAAATCTCCAGTGCTAGTTGGTCGCCGAAGTAGAATCCTTGGTGTACCTTGTCTTGCCAGTCTTCAGTTGAGGAGAGAGGGATGAGAGGGAAAAACATCATAGATGGGGGGGATGCTTAAAGGGGGTTCTATAGTGCAGGTGCAAACAAACAGGTGCCAAAAAGGCCACGCACAATTTCATTAAGATAAGATAGGTGATATAGTCGCATACATGATGCCTAACGCAAAAGTGCAACTTATATCAAAACACAAATAGATAAGAACAAGCAACACTCAACATGGTTTCATTTGAACCATCACATGGACTCAACTGCGCATAGGGGGTACACGACTCATCCTACCCTAGGGGTCCTCGGATTCAGTAGTCGTGCTTGCTTCATCACTTTGGGAGAAAGGCGTTCGGTCTTCAGCTTCTAGGTTCTCCTGGGTGCCAATGGACATGCGACAGTTGGCTGCTTGTTGGGACACATCCTATTAATATGCCCGAGTTCACCACACCCGTGACATGTGACGGAAGCAAAAGGGTTTCTATTCAGTCTTGGGTATTGTCGTCGGGGGCCTGACAGTGATCCTCTATGAGGTGGGTATGGAAATCCATTCCTATGCCTTTTGCGTGGGGTTTGGTTATGAGCTTTCTGAAGTTCCTTGATTTGCTGATCCTGATTAAAAATGTGGGCTTCTAGGGCAGTGATTTGTTGTTCTTGCTCGACCACCTTCTTCTTCTCGAGGCAGTGGAGGTGCAGAAGTGAAGGGAGATCTTGGCGAGCCTTGAGAAATGCTTCGGTAAGGTGGCGTAGAAGGTAGTCTCATGCGTTGACGAAACGGATCTGGTACTTGAGGGTTGGATCCTCGTCTTCTAGGGAAATCATCACTTGAGTCGGAGCTCCAAATCCGCTCTTGCCAGGTAGGTAGCAGGTGGCATGTTCTTCTTTCATTTCTGGAAGGAGATTTCGAAGACGGAGGAGTGCTTCGTATGCCACTTGCTGAAGGGCTAGGTCTCTTGTTGGCATAGGTGGTCCAACAAAGAACCACCCCTGAGGTGAGGCCTTGGAAGGCACAAAAACCTTGGCGTAGAACTCCTTCTCAAACACATCATTTTCCAGTTCGTGCAGGGTGTATATGGGCAGCAAGGGATAGTGGCATTGTTGGAGGCAATATCTTAGGAGGGATGGAAATCCTGTCATAAGGAGTCTCAAGGGGGCGACGGCCATTGTCGGTGTCAAAACCGGCGGATCTCGGGTAGGGGGTCCCGAACTGTGCGTCTAGGCGGATGGTAACAGGAGACGAGGGACACGATGTTTTACCCAGGTTTCGGGCCCTCTTGATGGAGGTAAAACCCTACGTCCTGCTTGATTGATATTGATATTGTGGATGTTTACAAGAGTGGATCTACCACGAGATCAAGGAGGCTAAACCCTAGAAGCTAGCCTATGGGATGATTGTAATGGTTGTTGTTGTTGTCCTACGGACTAGAGCCATCCGGTTTATATAGACACCGGAGAGGGCTAGGGTTACATAGAGTCGGTTACAATGGTAGGACATCTACATATCCGTATCGCCAAGCTTGCCTTCCACGCCAAGGAAAGTCCCATCCGGACACGGGACAAAGTATTCAATCTTGTATCTTCATAGTCTTGGAGTCCGGTCGATGATGATAGTCCGGCCGATGACAGTTCGGCTGATGATGGTAGTCCGGCTATCCGGACACCCCCTAATCCAGGACTCCCTCAGTAGCCCCTGAACCAGGCTTCAATGATGATAAGTCCGACCCGTATATTGCTTGGCATTGCAAGGCGGGTTCCTCCTCCGAATGATAGAAGATTGTGAACATCAGGATAGTGTCCGGCTCTGCAAACTAAATTCCACATTCCACCATAGAGAGAATAATATATACACAAGCTCAATCTGCTGACGTTTTTTGGGGCATGACGTCACGCCACTACCAAGCCATTACTTGAATCGTTTTTTACTCTACCGCCTCAGCGCATTTTAGCGAAGCGGTTTCCTTGGCACGTCTTGTCGAAGCAGAGATCGTGTTCCCCCTTAATCCGGGATTCTCATCAATACGGACGTGGGTAACCCAACCGCGCCATTGATGGTGACGCTTGGGGGATAAGCGAGTTTTACCAGGCCGGTGGGGGACGCGTAGACTTCACCCGCCCATATAAGGGATAAGGATTCACCTTTTCACCTACGCCTTCTTCCTCCTTTGCTTATCCGTCTCCGCGCACTCGAGCTCCAGCGCCCAAGCCCGCACATCTCGTCTCAACCCTCCCCAGTTATGTCCAGAGCATGAGGCAAGTGGATGACCTCCTCCGTTACGGAGGAGCACATCGAAAGACTGCGCAGCGCCGGCTACCTGTCCGGCGACATCGTGCACCGGCTGCCCGACGAGGGGCAGCTCATCCCCACCCCCAGGCCCCATGAGAGGGTCGTTTTTCTTCCCCACTTCCTCCGCGGACTAGGTTTTCCACTTCACCCCTTTGTCCAGGGGCTCATGTTCTACTACGGCCTGGATTTCCATGATCTGGCGCCGAACTTCATCATCAACATCTCGGCGTTTATCGTCGTGTGCGAGGCCTTCCTCTGCATCCAGCCCCACTTCGGCTTGTGGCTCAAGACCTTCAATGTCAAGCCGAAGGTAGTGAAGGGCACTCAAGCGGAGTGCGGAGGCGCCATGTTGGGCAAGATGCCCAATGTCCTTTGGATCGAAGGGGCCTTCGTGGAATCCCTTAAGGGGTGGCAATCGGGGTGGTTCTATATCACCGAGCCGCGCGACCCTAAGTGGGAGGCGGCCCCCGAGTTCAGATCTGGTATCCCCACGCAGCTCACCTCCTGGAAAGAGAAGGGCTTGCTGTGGGGTAGTTCGGAGGAGCTGACGGGACTCCAAGCCTGTATCCAGAAGCTGGTGAAGAAGCTCAGGCTGGTTAACGTGGTCCAGGTCATGCTCGTCTGCCGGATTCTCCCATGCCAAGAGCGGGCATTCAATCTGTGGGAGTTCAATCCGGAACAGTACCAGGCGCTGAGCGGGCTCTTCGACACGAGGTACGAAGGCGCCTGGAGGGTGCTGTTTAAGGGCGCTGAAGCCCCCGCATCCGCGACTGAAGATCGCGGATTTCACTCGCAGCGCCAGGCCGACGAGGTAAGCGATTCTGCCCCTTTACGGGACACTTGCTTTTCATAGTTTGACTCTATGCGGGTTTTAATTTCCCCTTTTCCTTTGATAGGACTAGATGAGGAAGGCGGAGCAGATTATCTGCCCGGCTCCCATGCCAGAAAACCCAGTAGACGCCCGTCTAGCGAGGCTGCTGGTTCCGGCACCGCACGTGGTGCCGGAGAAGAAGGCCAGGAAGGAGGCCACGGGTGCTCGAAAGAGCTCCCGTTTTCAGGTGTCCGACGACTCCGGGGCGGACTCCTCCCCCGAAAACGAGGAGGAGAAAGAGGACTCTCTCCTAGAGGAGGGAGAGAGGAAGAGGAAGGCTTCCCCAACAGGGGAGGCCGAAGGGTCCAAGAGGGGAAGGACTATTCCCCCGGACAGCTCCGCCAACATCAATGTTGGCAAGGAAAAATGGCCTTCAAGGGCCAGGCCTCCGGCGAGATCGTAAGTATCCGGATTCCTGAATGATTTATAATTTCTTTTTCTGCGTCACATAGTGTCATTCTGATGCCGCATGCTGCCTGTAGTCCGGCCAATGATGATCTCCCCACTTCATCGAGCGGGTCGTTGGCTCCGTCGGATGTAAACTTCGTCCCGACCGCCTCCACCCCTCGCGACACCGAGGACGCCGAGGTGGGATCCCAAGAAGGGACCCATCAGGGGGAGGCTCCGGAGGCGCCACAAGGCGTCCTCCCGAACTTTGCGCCGGACTCCATATCAGAACCCGTAGTGGTTCCGGAGTCCGGCCGGCGGCCCCTTCGCACGAAGGGCAAGACCGTGACGCCGGCGGCTTCCGTCCAACCGGAGGCGCCAGACAATTTGTTGGAGGCGCTCCAGAGCGCTTCCATCGAGGAAGAACACCGCACTATTATGAGTGCGGTGATTCAGAAGGTACAGCTCGCTAAGAGCGGGCTGACCGAAGCCTGCAGTAGCCTTCTATCAGGCTTTGAGGTAAGAAGTTAAAAATATGCAATGTAATACCGCATCGACAGTAGCCCCTGATGCTCGTTTCGGTGTTCGGAAAGAAAAGCCGGACTGAGGATCTGAAAAAAAAGATATACGCAGGGTTGCTAAAAAATTATGTCAATATGGGTTGCAGGCTGCGCTGCTGACCTCTGCCGCACTGACTGCGGTCGGTGCTTTGAAGCAGGAGCTCTAGCGGTCCGAGCAAGAGCTCGGCCGTGCCAAGAAGCAGCTCCAGGACAAAGAAGGTGAGTAACACCACTTTGAACTTGTACCTTACAGAAAAGGATTTAGGTTGCAACAAAAAATAGCAAGGATAACATGGGTACTGCAGGGGCCACGAACGAGGTGGCAACCCTGAAGGAGGCCGTGTCTGCGGCCGAACGCAATGCAGCCGCGGAGCGGGCAGAGCGAGGAAAGCAGGAGGCGCAGGTGGCAGTGGTTCGGCAAGAGCTCCAGGCTCTCATGGGAAAGCATGAGAGATTGGAGCGTGACTCAAAGATTCGAGAGTCCGAGCTTGCCTCGACTCTCGAAAGTGCCAAAACCGCCAAGGCCGATGCCCATAAGTCCCTTCAGGAGATTGAGTTGGTGAGGAAGATAGCGGCGGGTAAGGCATCTTTCATGCAAAGCAAGCATGTGAATGTAAATTACGTGTTACTTACCCGTATTCGGAGCTCTCCAGGGGCATTTGCAGATCTGCCTTGCAGTGTGTCTGATGCCGCCGTATTCTATCAAGCCGAGGAGGGGAGCTCAACGGAGAAGGTCCTCTGGTCTCAGTATGCTGAGGCCGGCCATCCGGTGCCCCCTAGCGACCAGCTGAAGCAGCTGGTCGAGCTCCACAAGGCGGCCGAGCAGGCCATGAAGGGCCTCATAGTCCGGCTGTGGCCTGGAGAGGCCATGCCTAGGAGCTACTTCGGCCTCGTGCGATGGTTGGTGGATGCGTGCCCCTGGGTGGAGGTTATCAAGCGCTCCGCCTGTATTGAAGGTGCTCGTCGGGCCCTTGCCCGCGCAAAGGTGCATTGGGGCAAGCTGGATGCGGAGAAGCTAATCACTGACGCGCCACCAGTGGGCAAGGAATATCGTACGCCCGAAATGTACTATAAGACTGTCCTGAAGGGTGCCCACAAGATTGCGGATGAGTGCCCCAGGGATGTAATTATTGAGTAAATTCGCAATGTGTTATCCTGTGCACTGAAAACTTTGTTCATATGCGCTAAGCAACGCTTGTTAATTTAAAATATTACCTTCTGTGCGGCCGTTTATTAAATCTGAGAGATGGCAAGTCATCGGCTTCAACCCCCATGCCACGAGTGCTGGGGTGTTCGGGATAAACTTGAGCACTCTTGTTCCCATTTTTGGGTCCATCTAGGGAGGCGCTCAACACAACGAACAAGGAAACCGGACTTATAGTGCTTGAACACTCTCACTTAGCCATAGAATTCTATAATTTTAAATTTCGGTGAAGCCCCTAGTATTCGGAAGACCGAATTAGGGGCGCTATCCACGCCTTCGTCGGACATTATCCGGAACTTCGCTCGAAGCAGCGTAGGTCTTTAAGTACCCGAAAGGACCTCTCGAACAGCGACCAGTCTCTCGCTTTATCATGACAGTCAGTTTTAGCTTTCTCCACTGAGGCGTTAACCCGGCTCAACCGGGGCGCAATCGCAGTGGTTCTCCCAGTGCTACCTTAGCCGATAGAACGGAACGTAAGGTGCCAAACATGGGAGCCGGGCAAACCCAACTATTGACCCAAGACATGATTCGGAGCCGATTCATATAATGCTATAACTTCGGGCTGCCGCACTTGTGAAAGTGTTCGGACTTTATCACACCATAATGCGGGGAACATAAGCCCCTGGTGTATTTGGACGTACCAAAATGTACGGATGCAACATGTCGTAAATGAACATATATATTTATAAGGTAATGCAATTATGGGCAAAAAGTGCTGCATTTTATTCGAGAAGATCTGCTATGAGTGCGGAATGATACAAATAGTGCGGAAAGCAAGGGATTGGACGAATTAAAGGCGTCTCCCTCCAGGGGTAGGCCGCGGAATGGTGTATGTAACAAATTTAATGCTCGTAATGGAGACCACCTAAGTGTTCGTCGCGGCCTTTGTCCCTCCCTGGCTGTTGCATCATGAGTTCGGTAGGTTCGCCGCCGGACAGAGTTCTGTATAAAAAAGAGAGAAATAAAAGATAAAAAGAGCGACACACTTGGGAGCCCCTGGTGTGGTCGAACCGCACTCTGGGTCTGTTGTGGTTGTGCCTCTCCCCCTATGCCCATGGTATCTCCAGGGCGTAATTATGTACGCGGAGAGTTTGTCTTACAATTGTGCGAGGGCTGGGGTTGAGGCCGCATTGCTACGCGTGCTCGGAACGTGCCAGGTGGTCTTGGTTGATGTTGCTCCGGGCGCGTTTGGCCGTGTCCGGTCGTTTAACGGCCGGACTCAAAAATTGCCTTAAAAGGTTGCTCTGTACTTCTGTCGCGAGAGCCGCTGTATGTTCCTCCGTTCGGAGGGAGCGTTACGTGTCTCCATTGACCGTGATGACTCCACAAGGGCCTGGCATCTTGAGCTTAAGGTATGCATAGTGCGGCACCGTGTTGAATTTTGCGAACGCGGTTCGTCCAAGCAGAGCGTGATAGCCACTGCGGAATGGGACTATGTCGAAGATTAACTCCTCGCTTCGGAAATTATCCGGGGATCCAAAGACCACTTCCAGTGTGACTGAGCCTATACAACTGGCCTCGACACCTGGTATGACGCCTTTGAAGGTTGTCTTTGTAGGTTTAATCCTTGAAGGGTATATGCCCATCTTGCGCATTGTATCCTGATAAAGCAGGTTCAGGCTACTGCCGCCGTCCATCAGGACTCTCGTGAGGTGAAATCCATCGACGATTGGGTCTAAAACTAGTGCGGCGAATCCGCCATGGCGGATACTGGTCGGATGGTCTCTTTGATCGAAAGTGATCGGGCAAGAGGACCATGGGTTGAATTTCGGGGCAACTGGCTCCATCGCGTATACGTCCCTTAGTGCACGCTTCCGCTCCCTCTTGGGTATATGCCTTGCGTATATCATGTTTACCGTCCGAACTTGAGGGGGGAATCCCTTCTGTCCTCTGTTGTTCGGCGGTCGGGTCTCTTCCTCGTCATCGCTGTGTAGCCCCTTGTCACTGTTTTCGGCGATTAATTTGCCTACCTGCTTGAATACCCAACAATCTCTGTTGGTGTGGTTAGCTGGCTTTTCAGGGGTTCCATGTATTTGACAGGAGCGGTCGAGTATTCGGTCCAAATTGGACGGGCCCGGAGTGGTTCTTTTGAATGGCTTCTTCCGTTGACCGGGCTTGGAGCCTCGGAATCCGGCGTTCACTGCCGTATCCTCATTGCTGTCGCCGTTAATGCGGCGTTTGTTTTTGTTTCGACGCAACCTGCCATTGCGGTCCTTGGTATCCGGACTGCCAGCGTTTCTGCTGAGGTTGTTGCTGCGAGCTAGCCAGCTATCCTCTCCCGCGCAGAAGCGGGTCATGAGTGATGTGAGGGCTGCCATGGATTTCGGCTTTTCCTGTCCTAGGTGCCGGGCCAGCCACTCGTCGCGGATGTTATGTTTAAAGGCAGCGAGGGCCTCTGCATCCGGACAGTCGACGATTTGATTTTTCTTTGCTAAGAACCGTGTCCAGAATTGCCTGGCCGATTCGTCTGGCTGCTGGATTATGTGGCTTAGGTCATCTGCGTCCGGTGGTCGCACATACGTGCCCTGGAAGTTGTCGAGGAATGCGGCTTCCAGGTCTTCCCAGCATCCAATTGACTCTGCAGGCAGGCTGTTAAGCCAATGCCGAGCTGGTCCTTTAAGCTTGAGCGGGAGATATTTGATGGCGTGAAGATCGTCGCCGCGGGCCATATGTATATGGAGGAGATAATCCTCAATCCAAACCGCGGGGTCTGTTGTGCCATCGTAGGATTCGATATTAACGGGTTTAAACCCTTCAGGGATTTGATGATCCATTACTTCGTCAGTGAAGCATAGTGGGTGTGCGGCGCCTCTGTATTGAGCAATATCGCGACGTAGCTCGAGAGAGCGTTGTTTGCTGTGTTCGGCCCGGCCGGAGTAGTTGTATCCGGCGCGACGGTATTCGTCGTGGGTCTTGGGGCGCCCACGTGATCCATAGATAGATCTGGATTGTCTTGCCTTGTCCTCCAATATATCCCGCAAGTCCGGCGCGTTCCCCCGTGGCTTCATGCTTTTTGAGCGATGCTGGGGTACGGTTTTGGTGGAGGGCTTGCACGCCTCTCTGTCGCGGCCACGAGGTGGTCGGTCTGCCGTATTGTGCGCTGGTGATGTAGGTTTGTACGCTTCCTCCTCTAGTCGGGGGAGCAACTTGCGTTTTGGGTAACTTTTGGAGGGGCATTTGAGTTCATACTCTTCGGCCGCGAGGACCTCGGTCCATCTGTCGGCCAGTAGGTCTTGATCAGCTTGAAGCTGTTGCTGCTTTTTCTTTAGGCTGTTTGCCGTGGCCATTAGCCTGCGTCTGAAACGCTCTTGTTCGACGGGATCCTTTGGCACAACGAATTCGTCGTCGTCGAGGCTTGCCTCGTCTCCGGAGGGAGGTAAGTAATTATCATCCTCGACCTCTTCGTCTGCCGCCCTCTCGTGAGGGCTTGCTTCTGCCTCCTCCTGCGCTGGATCGTGCTGGAGGGGGTTGTCTTTGGCACTTTCTGGGGTGTTATTATCTCTCGTGCCGGAATCTCTATTCTTGCTGTGGCAGGATTTAGAGCGGCGCCGCTGATGTCGGCGCTTGGGCTGTTTCTTTAAGGAATCGGCCTCCGTTGCTTCTTCGCCGTCCCCATCTTTTGGTGTGTCCACTATGTATATGTCGTATGACGAGGTGGTCTTCTAGTGTCCTGTAGGCACTGGTTCTTGATAGTCTCCGGCATCGTCGTCCATACCGTCGATGTCTTCAGAGTCGTAGTCGAGTACGTCGGTTAGATCGTCACGGTGGCTATGAAGTGGGTGGTGGGTGGGCTCTGAATTTCTTCGTCGTCCGTGTCCCAACCGTCCTGGCTGTAGTTCGGCCAGGGCTCTCCGGATAGCGAGAGATGCTTCAGCGAATTTAAGATATCGCCGAAGGGTGAGTGTTGAAAGATGTCCGCAGTGGTGAATTCCATGATCGGCGCCCGATCGGATTCGACTGGCAGGGGCGCAGGAGGTTCGGAGTCCGGCAGGGAGTCCGGCACCTCAGAGTCATGAGCTTTATGCGGGACAAGGTAAGTGTTCAGCTCCATCGCCGTAGAAGTTGCAGCTCCCGAGGCGGTGTCCAGCCATCCGTCCTTGATCTGAGCGATCGGCTCCGGACAATGGGTCGGAGCGGATTCATGTGCGGCCTCCAAGGTGTTGTCCGGCAGCAGAGTTAGGTCGTGCCCATCGTGACAGCGCGGCATGCTCGGCTGTGGCTCAGATCCATCGAAGATCAAGTCCCCGCGGATATCGGCCGCGAAGTTTAGGCTTCCAAACCTGACCTGACGGTCAGGGGCGTAGCTTTCGATCTGCTCCAGATGGCCAAGTGAGTTGGCCCGCAGTGCGAAGCCGCCGAATACGAAGATCTGTCCGGGGAGAAAAGTCTCACCCAGGACTGCGTCGTTGTCGATTGAAGAGGCCATCAAGCCTATCGGTGACGAGACAGAGGAACTCTCAATGAAAGCACCAATGTCAGTGTCAAAACCGGCGGATCTCGGGTAGGGGGTCCCGAACTGTGCGTCTAGGCGGATGGTAACAGGAGACGAGGGACACGATGTTTTACCAGGTTCGGGCCCTCTTGATGGAGGTAAAACCCTTCGTCCTGCTTGATTGATATTGATATTGTGGATGTTTACAAGTGGATCTACCATGAGATCAAGGAGGCTAAACCCTAGAAGCTAGCCTATGGTATGATTGTAATGGTTGTTGTTGTTGTCCTACGGACTAGAGCCATCCAGTTTATATAGACACGGGAGAGGGCTAGGGTTACATAGAGTCGGTTACAATGGTAGGAGATCTACATATCCGTATCGCCAAGCTTGCCTTCCACGCCAAGGAAAGTCCCATCCGGACACGGGACGAAGTCTTCAATCTTGTATCTTCATAGTCTTGGAGTCCGGTCGATGATGATAGTCCGGCCGATGACAGTTCGGCTGATGATGGTAGTCCGGCTATCCGGACACCCGCTAATCCAGGACTCCCTCAGCCATCTACAAAGGTTGAATGGGAGAGGTCAAATAAGGGAAACATATTTTGGGTCGGGTGAGCTTTAGAAAAGAAGAGAAGTTTAGAGGGTCTCGAGCTAACTAACGACCATGCTAACTAAGGCTTCCTACAGTAAGGATGGCTCTGATACCAGCTCTGTGGGGACCCCGACTCATAAGTCAAGATCACCGAATGCACGTGCACAGTGATCCCAGAGATCAATGCTCACTGAACACACAGAAGCTGAATAACAAGAGTCTTACATCCATACATACCGTCTTACACAAATTATGACCATTATGGTCAAGTCTTACATTGATAAAGCCTTAAGGGCTGAACATCAAATGAAACACAAGCAGCGGAAATCTTCGTCGATAAGTAGAACCCATGCCATCTGCCTTAACCCTGCAGGCATTCTGACTGGGAAATGTCCTAGTTCGCATGTTCTTCTCCAAAGAACTCTTCTTCGAACTCCGGTTCTTCCATGTCTGGCCAATTAAATAACCAGTGGAAGCCAATGAGTACTTTGAATGTACTCGCAAGCAACCCATGTTTTGGTCCAAGATGTAACAATACATGATACAGGTAAATTTTTGCAAAAAGCTAGTTTTGAGTGCAATGACTTGTTCAACAATTTGTAAGACATGCATCCGGAGAATTCAAGTAACCATGAGGACAGGTTACCAACCCAACTCAATCATGTCAAGTCCTTTGACTTGACCCAAGTAGTTTTATCAACTCACACACACGGTTGTAAAACTCTGGACATAGTTTAAGCAGCACCGCCCAACTGTCCTTGACCGTGGACACGGCTATTCGAATAGTTTTACAATCTGCAGAGGTTGCACACTTTACCCACAAGATCTGGTTCCGTGTCATCCAAGACCCGCGATACCTCAAGTACCCGGGGTAAGCACCCGATCACTACCTTTCCCTAGACGACACTAACATAGAGTCCACTCGATTGGTAGTAACCCCCGTGCCCAACATTTCACATCATAAAATTGTGGAGCATCGCTCCCATATTCATCACATACTGGCATGGGGTACCAACGGTGTGTCCGGTGCCCCATAAAATTATTCTTGGCCGCCCTACCTGGTGCGACCCCGTCCCGAGAGAGAGCAACAACTCTCCCCCGTCACTAGTAATGCGGGCTCCAAGATAGTATCGACCTAGGTAATCAATAATGCCCTTTCCCATACAAGGGTAGAGTGGTTGCGCATGTAAGGTTGGGACAGTCGACAAATCTTAAATCTAAGCCGTTTTCGAAAACAACACACACTTGCCTCGGTACACCACTTCGTCATCAAGTGGTTACCCATCTCATCATCTCCCTCGGGCATAAGTGGCACCCGACGGGGTTTTCGAAAAAGTCTTTTGAAAATACTTTGCCTCCTTCATCATGCATATACTCGTCCCTTTTTGTGTAGCATCTACTTTAGCGTCCTATCTACTCCCACCGACATAACCCTCATAAGAAGGTAGGGTCATGCACAATGCAAGTATCAACAAGGAAGTATGGTGGAAAACCATTAAAGTGGTTACCACCTCATCATGATTCCGTTGCAACAACAATATGGTGCTATATGGCATGCATAAAAAGGGTTTCATAGACATGGTCAAAGGGCTGCTTGCCTGTTTTAACAAAGTCTTCGAGGTCTTCAAATATCTCTGGTCCAACTTCGAGCATTTCGTCTACTTCGTCAACTATCGTCGAAAGCAACCATAATAAGCAACACAACAAGGCAGGAAATAAAAGTTCTCTAAAATTATGAGTTGGACTTTTCTAGGATACCTCTGGTCATATGAGGGATGACCAAAGTGGTTTCATTAGGATTTGATCAATGGACATCTCTGAACATTTCAATATGATGGAATCAAGGGATTAATGGGTTTGCAAGAAGTGTACAGAAACATTATTTTCAAAAATGAGCAGAGGGACCCATTTAACAAATGATGATTTTAGAAGCATCTAGGAATTGGTTTCACTGGATTTGGAGTTCAAATGATTTCTCTATGAATTTGCAAAGTTGGCGATACATGAAGAAATAGACCATTATTTGAGGTGGTAGATAAAGTATTAGTAAAATGTTCAAAAACTAAGTTTTGAACTTATAGACATCTAGGATTTTGAACCATGGAATTTGAATCAAAAATGGGCTCTCTCTGATTTTCTAAAGTTCATCACAAAAATGAAAAATGGGATTTTATTTAATTTGTGTGAAGGAAAGTTTTCTGGAAAAATGTGCATGTTGCACCAACAGGTAGAGCATGATTTATGGAGTCACTAGAAATTTGAATCATCAAATTTGGAGGTAATATGAATATTTGGGAGATTTTACAAGTTTCTGGAAAAAGAAAAAGACAAAGGAAGGGGGCGTTATACCTATGTTGTGCACTGGGTCTAGCATAGCGCCGCAGAGTACTGGGCCAGCCCAGCTGCATGACCACGCGCGTGCTGGGGGCCACGCCGATGGCGCCTTCACAAGAATACGCCTCCCTGTGGCGAAAACGGCATGCGGCCTATGCCGCCTCCACTTAAGCCGCCTCCACTTAAACTGGCCGGCCGACAGACGGGGCCCAGCTGTAGGTTCGTCTGCTACCTCCCGTGCGGGCGTGACGGGAGACAGAGCAAGTGCTCGACGGCGGCCGTTGGCGCTACCGGCCACCATTTTCGGAGGTCCGGCCACCGGCGTGCTCAGCGGAGAGAGACGAACCTGGGATACCCCACCACGGGTGCCTGCGTCACCGGATGGGAGCAGGTCTTCGCCCGCGATGGACGGTGGCGTCGGGGGAGAGGGGTTCTGGGGTTGCGGGGTGCTAGAGGAAGAGGTAAAGGGCGGAGGAGCCTCGCCGGCGTGCGGTGGCTCCATTGGTGTCCAAAGGAGGGGAGGGGCGGCTTCGGTTTGCAGGAATTTAGGCGGAGATCGACGGCGGCACTCCGGCCATGGAGGGAGCAGGAGGGCACGAGAGGAGGTGCATGTTGGTCCATGGGGTACACGGGAGAGAGAGAGCAAAGGAGCTCCAGAGGGAGGTCAGGGGCGTCCTTATATGACGAGGCCACGGCTCACCGCGGACGTGGCCTACGGGCACCCGCGAAAATGGCCGTGGTGGCCACGGGAGGAGGCTCGGGGTTGTCCACGACACTCGTGGGGGTGGAGTAGGTCTCTGGGAGAGAGAGGAGGAGCGGGGCAAGGCTCTGGTGCTCGCGCGTGCGAGGCCATGCATTGGCCGAGCCGGGCGGCTCTGGGCACGCGCCGCAGGAGGTGAGAGAGAGGGAGAGACGATGGGGCCTGCACGGTGGCGTGTTGCGAACGTCGAGGCACCTCGACTGGCGTGAGGGGAGGCTCGAGGTGGTCGAGGGATGCAGCGTCAAAGGTCGGGAGCACGCTGACGTGCTCCAGAGCGCGCAAATGGCCAGCATCCGCGGCTTTTCCGTGCGCACTCACACGTCCACTTGCGTCTAGTGGCTGCAGGAAGAATAAACAAGGGAGGAGGAGGCCTTGGATGCTTTGGGACCTGGCAGGAGTGAGAGAGACGTGAGAAAAGGGGAGAAATGCAGCTGCCCAGAGAGGGAAAAAGAGCTTTTCACCCCCATAATCATGGCTCCTCGGGCAGGGAAAGATGCAGGGGTTAGAGGAGGACCAGATGATGCTGTGGGAGAAAGCTTAGCTCATGGAGATTAGTGGAAATGGCCAAAACATGCGTTTTAAATTTCTGCCAGAAGGTGTTTGATGTAGGTTTGGGCAAGCAAATGGACATCCCTTGTCATGAGGCTTGACAGGGTCAAATGTCATGAGAAAATAGGAGGTTCCACCAAGATTGAGTTCATTTGAGCAAAGTTGAGATGCAACTTTTGTATACCCTAGAAATCAACAGAAATGGACTTTCCAAGATTTAGTCATGCAAATCTATTCTCCTTGATGCACCACTTGGTGTAGTGTCATCATTTTAGGTTCTGAACATGTCCACAAAAGTTGAGATCAAAAGGAGAAAGATGCCAATGTAGAGTTGTTCAAATTTGGTTCTGTATAGGAAGGGTTTTGGAGCACTTTGATCAATATAACATTTTCTCCAACTTGTGCCATTTGGTATAGATGAATGATTAGACCATTTGAGCATGTTCAAAAGGTTTTAGAACATTTGAACATGTTTGGGAATGTAAAGTTGCTTGAACTTCAAAATTAACTATTCTCCATGACATGATACTTGTCAAGATCATCCACCATGTCATATGTGACATGCTAGAATTTTCTTGGAATTTTTGGAGAATATTTCCTTTGTAAATATTTCAAAATCTTGAAATATCCATAAAGGGTTTTTGAGGGATTTGACCAATATTTTGAACATGACCATGTGTTGAAACTCTTATATATGGACAATATATGTCCACTGAGTTTCCCTAGGTTTTTGTCAAATATTTGAAACAATAAAATAATTTTTCCCTATTAAAGACCATTTCTGGCCTTAAGAAAAAGCCTTTAAATAATATAGAAAAATAACTTTTAAAATTATATTTTTGTGGTTTTTGGGAGTTCTATATCTAATAGGATTCAAATATACTCTTTGAAAGATTTTTCATACCCCAAATCAAGTACTTGCAGTGCAAACCTCAATTCAGGGTTTTTTGGAAAACTAATTTTAGAAAATACTTTTTGGCCAAATTATTTTTGTAAGAAAATACTATATTGCTCTATGCACATGGCATGATCATTGGGAAGAAGCTTGGGGCAAGGAGATGAGGTATAGAAGGTGGAGTTATGTTGACTTTAAAGAGCACTTGAAAAAAAACACAGAGAGAAAACCAACTCCAAATAAAAAGTCAAATAATGCAAAAGTTTTTGTCAAACCACATTTTATCATGATTTATTATCTTAAGTGTTGTGCCTTGAAAATCAGGGTGTGACATCCGGCGTCGCCCCTCCAGTGAACAGAAGAGTCAACTCCACTGTCCCAGACATCCGGCCCCTCCATCCCGGACATCCGGCACCTCGTGAGCGCCCAGACATCCGGCCCGTCGCCCGGACATCCGGCGCCTTCTGCCTGCGCGTAGCTCCTTTGGGTCGTGACCCATGTACCCCTTCACCCTTTGACTATACATACTCCCTCATCTCGTATGTTTTAGGGTTAGCATTGGTGTAGCTCATATTTGTGTGAGAGCCTTGCTCATCCACTTGGATACTTCTCCTCGGAGCTCACGACCTCTTCGGAGAAGATCCCCCAAGCGGATTCAAGACCCCTTTCTAGGGAAGATCATCAAGACCTCCTCACGGAGAAGAACCATTCCTTTGTATCCTTACCTTTGTTGATTGTGGATCTTGAGTTACTCTATGTGTTCGGTGATCTAGCACTGGTGTGATTGATTCCTTTGTCGGTTGAGTGATTCTCTCGTTTCTCCCCATGTTTTCCCTTGTGATTTCCGCATGTTCTTCGTGCTTCCCCCCGTAGGATCCACTCCAAACGTGAAAGATCGGCCCCTAGGGTTTTGCCCTCCATCATCTTGGTATCATGAGCCACGTTGATCACGTTTTTGGAGCCCCTACCCCGTGTTTTCTAGCTTGATTTTGTTGTTTTCGTCCTAAATCCGAAAATCCCCACCAAAAATAGCCCCAAATATTTTTTTGTGATTTGTTGGTGTGATGAAATTTTGTTGGATTTGGTCCATGGATTTGTGTTGCTGCGTGTGGATCTAGCTTTCCCCACCCTCCCCACCCTTTTCCATCCACAAATTCGTCCGAATTTTGCCCCGGAGTTGCAATTTTTCCCGTGGAGTTCATCGTGTTCGTCCCCGATCCAGAGCTCGGACATCCGACCCATGTCCACCGGACATCCGGAGCCCCAGACATCCGGCAGCTGGCCCGGACATCCGGCCCCTGGAAGCGACAACTCCATTCCCCACACCCACTTCTGCATACTTTCGCATAATTTTGCCCCGGTGCCCACACCTCCTTACGCATACCCACAACACCTTCCACAAACACCACCACCGCTCATCGCTACCTCCTATGTCGATTTTGACACGTTTTGATCTTTGAGATTTTGAGTTGTGGTTCCCGTGTCCTATTGTGTTTCGGGTATATAGGTACGGTTCGACGTTATCAACACCACCGCTCACCTCCATCGACTACTCAACATCGCCAAGGACGGTAACTTTGACGACATCTTTGTAATAACTTGCAAGTGCATTGATACCCCACATGGCCTTACTTTTGCGTAGCTTACCCATCGAGACTAGCCATTGAGTATTGCCGGCAACGTGACTTGTGCACATTAGTGAACATACTCCATAGCATACATACCATACCACCGTGGTGCATATCTTGGGATCCACTTGTGTGTCACAAAGTTGTCATAGCATACACAATTGCTATCTTGGTTCGTGAAGTTTTGCATGAGAAAAGAGCTCAAAAGTGAAAGAGCCACCCAAGCTTTTAAGCAAAGAGGAAAGATAAGCAAAGACCTTATAAGCAAGAACCATAGCATCATACAACATTAAGATTGTCATATAAGATCATCTTGGATCATAGCACCGAAATACCATACATATAGCATACTTGGGATAGAGATCGTTGCATTTTTGCCTAGTAGGTTGTGCACAAGCTCCGTATCCGCCTATTGTGCAATCGTGCTAGCGTCTCTCTAGTATTGTGCAACAAGAGCATTTTCGTGGATTCCACATTTTGGCTCACTTTTGGTTTGCACAGTCCCACTTATCTATTTGCGTGTGTGTTTCCGTGTACCCCTACTTGCTTGGTCTACTTGTTGCATTTGCAAATTTGTGAATCTTTTCCAACATTATTGAATCTCGCTTTCAATTGCATCAAATTTTGTGCCACCATCCTAACCAAGCTCCACTATAAGCTTTTACTTTTGTAGGTGTGAGAACCGACAAGAATTGGTACCAATAGTGCTATTTCATTGTCCGCATTTGAGTGAACTTGATTCATCATCAACATCGATCAAAGGTACATTGGTATAAGTTCTTCTCCTTCTACCACTCACATTTTGCTTGAAATGATGGATAGGCCAAGTACTTCTACTAACCCACTCTTCATCGAGCAAGACGACGACATGTCATCATACGTCACCAATAGCCACCTCTTTGGTGCACAACGAGCGTTGCATCAAGAGCAACAAGAAATGAATGACCGCATCGACAACCTCGCCACCGACTTGCGACTCTCCGAGCAACGCTTGCCTCATATGCTGTTTTGAAGAATAATAAGAAAATGTGGGAGGAATGCTTGCCTCATATTGAATTTGCTTATAATCGTTCATTGCATTCTACTACTAAGATGTGCCCTTTTGAAGTTGTGTATGGTTTCCTACCTCGTGCACCTATTGATTTGTTGCCTCTTCCATCTTCGGAGAAGGTTAATTTTGATGCTAAACAACGTGCTGAATTGATTTTGAAAATGCATGAGTTAACTAAGGAAAACATTGAGCGTATGAATGCTAAATATAAACTTGCTGGAGATAAGGGTATAAAACATGTTGTGTTTGCACCTGGAGATCTTGTTTGGTTACATTTGCGTAAGGATAGATTTCCTGATTTGCGCAAATCAAAGCTAATGCCACGTGCTGATGGTCCCTTTAAGGTGTTAGAGAAAATAAATGATAATGCATATAAACTTGAGCTGCCTGCAGATTTTGGGGTTAGTCCCACTTTTAACATTGCAGATTTGAAGACTTATTTGGGTGAGGAAGATGAACTTCCGTCGAGGACGATTTCATTTCAAGAAGGGGAGGATGATGAGGACATCAATACCATTGTTACACCCACAACCCCTGCTGTTATACATACTGGACCAATTACTAGAGCTCACGCACGCCAACTAAATTACCAGGTACTTTTGTTTCTTGGTAATGATTCTAATGTTCATGAGAATATGATGCTGCCTAAATTGGATAGATTTGTTTTGCTTACAGATGAAGGGCCTAGCTTGGAGAAGGATGAACATTGGATCAAGAACAAGCATGGAGATGATGGCATGTGCAAGGGAACAAGAACGGAGTTACAAGTGATGATTTCAGGGCTTTGAAGCCACCATAACGAGTGCATGAAGCCTTGGACGAAATATACAAGATGCCACTTCATAAATTTCATCCAGAGGCTATTCTAGGCATTGCGTCACCTTATTATTGGGCCAGGCCCATGTAATTTCGAAATACATAAGTATAGGCTGTTTTTAGAGTCCATATGTGTGGGGAAACAAGAGATAGGGTTTATTTCGGACCCCTCCACCGAGGGCCACGAAATTTTCCCCTCTTCCTCCATATATTCAGCCCTTAGGGCACCGTTTAGACTTTGGATTTTGTTTAGATTAAAGTTCGCCATAGCTGCAACTTCGTGTACTTCGTTTGTGTTCAACGACCAGACAAAGACGTCACAGAACCCCACCTTCATCAATAAAGCTTTCATCTTATATTCGCAATATCCAAATTGCAATCTCAGTTTCTTGCTTGTTCTTCGTTTCCTCGCAGGAAAATAGACCCTCATGGTCAGGTTGATCGTGCTCCGGCGTGGTCAATAACCCCTCGGAAGTTGGTTTAGCGATTGCTAAGGCGCGGCGTCTCGCACGTTCGTAGTCGGATCTTCAAGGTCGACTCCCATAGAAAACGATAGTGACCATCTCATCGAAAGACGGGACACCTTTGCCTCTATCACCTGCTCCTCGCGCTCGAGCCTCGGGAGGGGTGCTGGACCAAGGAGTTCAAGATGTACCTGCTTCAGGGGACCTTGCCGGAGAAGGAAGAGGATGTCGAGCGCGTGGCTCGCCAGGCCACCGCGCACTGTATCCAGGACGGCGAGCTGTACCGCAAAAGGCCCAATGACGTTTCTTTACGATGCATCTCCAAGGAGAAAGGGCTCGAGCTTCTGGCAGACATACATGGTGGGGACTGTGGACACCACTCTGGATCGTGCACCCTCGTGGGCAAGGTGTTCCGCAGTGGGTTCTATTGGCCCACAACACTCAACGATGCCACCGAACTGGTGCGCTCCTGCGAAGCCTGCTACCACGCCAAGAAGATCCACCAGCCCGCGCAAGGCCTCGAGACTATCCTGCTTACGCGGCTGTTCGTGGTTTGGGGCTGGACATCTTGGAGCCATTTCCCTGCGCGCCACGGCGCTACCGCTACCTCTATGTTGACATCGACAAGTTCACCAAGTGGGCGGAGGTAGAAGCTATCTGCACCATCCCAGCCTGGTCAGACGTCAAGTTCATCAAGGGCCTCATGAGCCGGTTTGGGGTTCCTAATCGCATCATCACCGACAATGGTTGGCAGTTCGCTAGCAACCTTTTGAAAGGATTGAGAAGAGGTGTCTGGAGGGGGGGGGGGTGAATAGACTCTCAACCATGAAAAGTAGCAATTTTTAAGTTCTTCAAGTTGAGGTGGAGTTCAAGCACAAGTTTAAACATTCACAATACATATCAAGCAAGCATGCAAAGAGTATATGAGCACCGGAAAGTAAAGCATGCAACTTGCAAGAAAGTAAAGATATGGGATTGGAGTGTGCAAACGCAATTGGAGACACGGATATTTTTGGCGTGGTTAAGATAGGTGGTGCTATCATACATCCACGTTGATGGAGACTTCAACCCACGAAGGGTAACGGTTGCGCAAGTCCACGGAGAGCTCCACCCACGAAGGGTCCATGAAGAAGCAACCTTGTCTATCCCACCATGGCCATCACCCACGAAGGACTTGCCTCACTAGGGTAGATCTTCACGAAGTAGGCGATCTCCTTGCCCGTACCAACTCCTTGGTTCAACTCCACAATCTTGACGGAGGCTCCCAAGTGACACCTAACAAATCTAGGAGACACCACTCTCCAGAAGGTAATAGATGGTGTGTTCATGATGAACTCCTTGCTCTTGTGCTTCAAATGATAGTCTCCCCAGCACTCAACTCTCTCTCATAGGATTGGATTTGGTGGAAAGATGATATGAGTGGAAAGCAACTTGGGGAGGCCTAGAGATCAAGATTTATGTGGTTGGAATGGGATATCTTGACCTCAACACATGAGTAGGTGGTTCTCTCTCAGAAAATGAATGTTGGAAGTGTAGGCATGTTCTGATGGATTTCTCCATGAATGAAGAAAGGGTCGAGGGTTATATATAGCCTCCACAGAAAATCTAACCGTTACACACAATTTACCAAACTCGGTGAGACCGAATCATGAAACTCGGTCGGACCGATTTTGTTCATAATGTGACCGTTAGGTATTTCGGTGGGACCGATATGATCAACTTGGTAGGACCGATGTGCTAGGGTTAGGGTAAAACCTCATCTGGGTTTGACCGATTACACAAACTCGATGGGACTGCTTTTGATAATAAGCGAAACAGAGAGTTGGTCAGGCAAACTCAGTGGGACCGATCGTATATCTCGGTGAGACCAAAACTATTACAGTAGGCAACAGAGAGTTTGCAAGCCCATCTTGGTGAGACCGAATTGATTAGGATTTCTGGCAGTGGCTATGTCAAGTGAACTTGGTGGCGCCGGATAGATCGAATCGGTGGGACCGAGTTTGACTTATGGTATGGGACATATGTGGATATGACAAAGTGGTTGAGGGCTTTGGAGCATATCACTAAGCACTTTGAGCAAGCAAGCCATTAAGCAACACCTCATCCCCTTTTAATAGTATTGGCTTTCCTATGGACTCAATGTGATCTTGGAGCACTGAAATAGAAAATGTAGAGTCCCGAGCTTTGAGCTTGATGAGGACATCAATACAATTGTTACACCCACAGCCCCTGCTGCTATACATACTGGACCAATTACTAGAGCTCGTGCACGCCAACTAAATTACCAGGTACTTTCGTTTCTTGGTAATGATTCTAATGTTCATGAGAATATGATGCTGCCTAAATTGGATACATTTGTTTTGCTTACAAATGAAGGGCCTAGCTTGGAGAAGGATGAACATTGGAGCAAGAACAAGCATGGAGATGATGGCATGCGCAAGGGGAACAAGAACGGAGTTACAAGTGATGATTCCAGGACTTTGAAGCCACCATAATGGGTGCATGAAGCCTTGGACGAAATATACAAGATGCCACTTCATAAATTTCGTCCCGAGGCTATTTTAGGTGCTGCGTCACCTTATTATTGGGCCAGGCCCATGTAATTTCGAAATACATAAGTATAGGCTATTTTTAGAGTCCGTATGTGTGGGGAAACAAGAGATAGGGTTGATTTCGGACCCCTCCAC
>NC_057810.1:334832231-334862085 GCF_018294505.1 Triticum aestivum
GTCGGATCGTCAAAGTCGACTTCCACCAAAGCGAAATCCACCATCTCATCGAAAGACTGGACACCTTTGCCTCTATCAGAGCTTGGGCCAATCCTTTGTCCTTAGCATCTTGAAGGGGTTCCACCCTGATAGAGGCAAAGGTGTCCCGTCTTTCGATGAGATGATGGATATCGCTTTGGTGGCAGTCGACTTTGACGATCCGACTACGAACGTGCGAGGACGTCGCGCCTTAGCAATCGCTAAACCAACTCCGAGAGGTTATTGACCACGCCGGAGCACGATCAACCTGACCACGAGGGTCTGTTTCCTGCGAGCAAACGAAGAACAAGCAAGAAACTGAGATTGCAATCTGGATATTGCGAATATAAGATGAAAGCTTTATTGATCAAGGTGGGGTTCTGTGACGCCTTTGTCTGGTCGTTGAACACAAACGAAGTACGCGAAGTTGCAGCTATGGCGAACTTTAATCTAAACAAAACCGAAAGTCTAAACGGTGCCCTAAGGGCTGTATATATGGAGGAAGAGAGGGGGAATTTCGTGGCCCTTGGTGGAGGGGTCCGAAATCAACCCTATCTCTTGTTTCCCCACACATACGGACTCTAAAAATAGCCTATACTAATGTATTTCGAAATTACATGGGCCTGGCCCAATAATAAGGTGACGCAGCACCTAAAATAGCCTCGGGACGAAATTTACAAAGTGGCATCTTGTATATTTTGTCCAAGGCTTCATGCACTCGTTATGGTGGCTTCAAAGTACTGAAATCATCACTCGTAACTCCGTTCTTGTTCCCCTTGCGCATGCCATCATCTCCATGCTTTCTCTTGCTCCAATGTTCATCCTTCTCCAAGCTAGGCCCTTCATTTGTAAGCAAAACAAATGTATCCAATTTAGGCAGCATCATATTCTCATGAACATTAGAATCATTACCAAGAAACGAAAGTACCTGGTAATTTAGTTGGCGTGCACGAGCTCTAGTAATTGGTCCAGTATGTATAGCAGCAGGGGCTGTGGGTGTAACAATTGTATTGATGTCCTCATCATCCTCCCCTTCTTGAAATGAAGTCGTCCTCGACGGAAGTTCATCTTCCTCACCCAAATAAGGCTTCAAATCTGCAATGTTAAAAGTGGGACTAACCCCAAAATCTGCAGGCAGCTCAAGTTTATATGCATTATCATTTATTTTCTCTAACACCTTAAAGGGACCATCAGCACGTGGCATTAACTTTGATTTGCGCAAATCAGGAAATCTATCCTTACGCAAATGTAACCAAACAAGATCTCCAGGTGCAAACACAACATGTTTTCTACCCTTATCTCCAGCAAGTTTATATTTAGCATTCATGCGCTTAATGTTTTCCTTAGTTAACTCATGCATTTTTAAAATCAATTCAGCACGTTGTTTAGCATCAAAATTAACCTTCTCCGAAGATGGAAGAGGCAACAAATCAATAGGTGCACGAGGTAGGAAACCATACACAACTTCAAAAGGGCACATCTTAGTAGTAGAATGCAATGAACGATTATAAGCAAATTCAATATGAGGCAAGCATTCCTCCCACATTTTCTTATTATTCTTCAAAACAGCCCTAAGCATAGTAGACAACGTTCTATTGACTACTTCAGTTTGTCCATCAGTTTGGGGGTGACAAGTAGTACTAAAAAGCAGTTTAGTCCCCAACTTAGCCCAAAAACATCTCCAAAAGTGGCTAAGAAATTTAGTATCACGATCTGAAACAATAGTATTTGGCACACCATGCAAGCGAATAATTTCACGAAAGAACAAATCAGCAACATTAACAGCATCATCGCTTTTATGACATGATATAAAGTGTGCCATTTTCGAGAATCTATCCACGACAACAAATATGCTATCCCTCCCCTTCTTTGTTCGAGGTAAACCTAAAACAAAGTCCATAGATATATCCTCCCAAGGAACACTAGGTACAGGCAAAGGCATATATAAACCATGAGGATTGAGTCGTGACTTAGCTTTTTGACATGTAGTGCAGCGAGCAATAAAACGCTCAACATCCCGTCTCATCTTTGGCCAAAAGAAATGTGTAGCAAGTACGTCCTCCGTCTTCTTCACGCCAAAGTGTCCCATTAATCCTCCTCCATGCGCCTCCTGCAACAACAAAAGACGAACGGAGCTAGCTGGAATGCATAGCTTGTTAGCACAAAACACAAATCCATCGTTAACGACAAACTTGTTCCACATTCTTCCTTCTTTGCAATTCTGCATTACATCTTTAAAATCAGCATCATGCACATATTGATCTTTGATGGTCTCCAAACCAAATATTTTGAAGTCAAGTTGTGAAAGCATAGTATAGCGACGAGACAATGCATCAGCAATAACATTTTCTTTTCCCTTCTTGTGTTTAATGACATAAGGGAAAGTCTCAATGAATTCAACCCATTTAGCATGTCTACGATTCAGTTTAGCTTGACTTTTAATATGTTTCAAAGATTCATGATCAGAATGTATAACAAATTCTTTGGGCCATAAATAATGTTGCCATGTTTCTAAAGTCCGAACAAGAGCATATAATTCTTTATCATAAGTAGAATAATTCAGACTAGGCCCACTCAATTTTTCAGAAAAGTATGCAACAGGTTTGCCATCTTGTAATAACACACCTCCTAATCCAATTCCACTAGCATCACATTCAAGCTCAAAAGTCTTATTAAAATCAGGAAGTTGGAGTAAAGGAGCATGTGTCAACTTATCTTTCAATACCGTGAAGGCTTCTTCCTGTGCGGTACCCCAAACAAAAGGCACATCCTTCTTTGTAAGCTCGTTGAGAGGTGCAGCAATGGTGCTGAAATCTCTCACAAAACGCCTATAGAATCCACCGAGGCCAAGAAAACTCCTCACTTGTGTGACCGTTTTGGGCTGCGGCCAACTCTCAATAGCTTCAATCTTGGCTTTGTCAACTTCAATTCCCTGTGGAGTAACAACATAGCCAAGAAAAGATACTTGGTCGGTGCAAAAGGTGCACTTCCCAAGGTTACCAAACAAACGTGCATCACGTAGAGCAATAAAAACAGCACGTAAATGTTCCAAATGTTCTTCCAAAGATCTGCTATAAATCAATATGTCATCAAAGTAGACTACCACAAATCGTCCAATGAAAGCACGTAAAACTTCGTTCATTAGTCTCATGAAAGTACTAGGCGCATTAGTTAACCCAAAAGGCATGACTAACCACTCATATAATCCAAACTTAGTTTTAAATGCTGTTTTCCATTCATCTCCCAATTTCATACGAATTTGATGGTATCCACTACGCAAATCAACTTTGGAGAATATTGTAGAGCCACTCAATTCATCAAGCATATCATCTAGCCTAGGAATAGGATGACGATAACGAATAGTAATATTATTAATGCCTCTACAATCAACACACATACGTGATGTACCATCCTTTTTCGGCACTAGAATAATAGGAACAACACAAGGACTAAGGGATTCGCGTATATAACCTTTGTCGAGAAGCTCTTGTACTTGACGCATAATCTCCTTCGTCTCCTCTGGATTGGTACGGTATGGTGCACGGTTTGGCAGTGAAGCACCGGGAATTAAGTCAATCTGATGCTCAATCCCTCGAATAGGCGGTAATCCCGGTGGCACGTCTTGTGGAAAGATGTCAGCGAACTCCTGCAAAATGTTAGTGACAGCAGGAGGCAAAGAGGAAGGCACGTCCTCGAATGAAAATAATGCCTCCTTGCACACAAAAGCATAGCAAACAGATTTGCTGAAATGTAGCTCATCAATATCAGATTTGGTGGCAAATAAACATGCACTTTTCAATTTAATTTCAGAAGCAACACTAGATGGTTTATTATTAGGCTTCATTTGTTGCTCAAATTCTTTTGCCACAATCTGATTTTCACTCTTATTCTTCTCCTGTTTTGCTTTATTAGCTCTATTAATATCATCTTTCAAAATGGAATCAGGAGTCATAGGAAGCAAAGTAATATTTTTATCCTTATGAACAAGAGTATAGTGATTGTTTCTACCATGGTGTACAGAATTTTTATCAAATTGCCATGGTCTACCAAGTAATAAGGAACATGCTTGCATAGGTACCACATCACAATCAACATAATCAGCATATGTAGAGATACTAAAATGCACACGAACAGTACGTGTTACCTTAACCTTGCCGTTGTTGTTGAACCATTGGATGTAGTAAGGATGTGGATGTGGTCTTGTGGTGAGAGAAAGCTTCTCCACCATCTCCATGCTAGCCAAGTTGTTGCAGCTCCCTCCGTCTATGATGACGCGCACAGAACGTTCCTTCACAACTCCCTTGGTATGGAACAAATTGTGCCTCTGATTTTGCTCAGCTTGTGTGATCTGCACACTCAAAACACGTTGAGCAACTAAACATTCATACCTGTCAGCGTCTTCAGGAGCCATGTATTGCGTCTCATGATCAGAATCATCTCCACCATGTTCTTCACGTGTAATAAGAGCCAAAGTCTCCTCATCATAGTCACTAGCAGACTCATATCCACCATCCGCGGTAGCAATCATCACACGCGGAGATTTGCATTCTCTCGCATAATGACCTCCTCCCTTACAACGACGACAAATAATATCACTTGTGTGCCTTGTTGATGCCATGGAAGAAGAAGAACGTTGTGCAGGCCCCGCAGGTGCGCTCTTGGCAGATAATGGTGGTTGTGCCTGTTTTCTTGTATCACGGCTGGATGATAGAGGCGGGGTGTCCCGATCTTTCGATGAGATGGTAACTATCGATTTGGTGGAGACGACTTTGACGATCCGACTACAAACGTGCACGACGTTGCGCCTTAGCAGTCGCTAAACCAATCTCCAGAGGTTATTGACCACGCCGGTGCACGATCAACCTGACCACGAAGGTCTATTCCTGCAAGCAATCGAAGAACGAGCAAGAATATGATAAAAGCAATCTGAATATTGCAAATATGTATGAAGTATTGATAAAGGTGGGGATCCGAAAGCGGTCTTGGTCTGGTCGTTGGACACAAACGAAGTACACGAAGTTGCGTTGGCTAACTTTTAACTAAACAAATCCCAAGGAAAAGCTACTAGATGGATCTACTTATATAGGAGCAAGGGGTGGCGGCCAAGGAGGTGGGAGGACGTCCCAAGGCAGCCTAAAACTAAATCTAGGTCGTACAAGGCCAATGGGCCCAAGTGGAGGTGATGTAACACCTTTGGACTTGTAGTTTGACTCGGATTCTGCTGCAGCATCAGATTGTTTCGTTCACAACTCAACGCTCCGGACGAATTTGAAGGTGATTCCAATTGGGTTGGAAAGTGCACGAAATCTAGTTTCCAACAAAAAAAGAATCACCCAATTCGGAGTCCGTATGAAAAACTTGTGTGCATTTTGAGTCAGGTATGTCTGTGCAGTCCGAATCTGAATCCAGAACGTGAGAGACTTGGACTCTATCTTCTCTTGGGCCAAAAGTGACGTGAGAGAACTTTTTGGACAGCAAATAAACATCTCTTTCTTCCTTATCTTCATATGTGGATTGTACAAATGTCCCATACACCTGCAATTAGACAAAACACAAAAGTGTGTGAAGTATTTTTGTTCTGGATAACATAAATAGATTATTGAATAGTTTGCACTAGAAATCACCTGACAAATATGCATATATGCAATATTTTTGGTCATATCCAAGGTAGTCATGTCCTCATCAAGTCATAGGAAGCAAAGTAATATTTTTATCCTTATGAACAAGAGTATAGTGATTGTTTCTACCATGGTGTACAGAGTTTTTATCAAATTGCCATGGTCTACCAAGTAATAAGGAACATGCTTGCATAGGTACCACATCACAATCAACATAATCAGCATATGTAGAGATACTAAAATGCACACGAACAGTACGTGTTACCTTAACCTTGCCGCTGTTGTTGAACCATTGGATGTAGTAAGGATGTGGATGTGGTCTTGTGGTGAGAGAAAGCTTCTCCACCATCTCCATGCTAGCCAAGTTGTTGCAGCTCCCTCCGTCTATTATGACGCGCACAGAACGTTCCTTCACAACTCCCTTGGCATGGAACAAATTGTGCCTCTGATTTTGCTCAGCTTGTGTGACCTGCACACTCAAAACACGTTGAGCAACTAAACATTCATACCTGTCAGCGTCTTCAGGAGCCATGTATTGCGTCTCATGATCAGAATCATCTCCACCATGTTCTTCACGTGTAATAAGAGCCAAAGTCTCCTCATCATAGTCACTAGCGGACTCATATCCACCATCCGCGGTAGCAATCATCACACGCGGAGATTTGCATTCTCTCGCATAATGACCTCCTCCCTTACAACGACGACAAATAATATCACTTGTGTGCCCTGTTGATGCCATGGAAGAAGAAGAACTCCGTGCAGGCCCAGCAGGTGCGCTCTTGGCAGATAATGGTGGTTGTGCCTGTTTTCTTGTATCACGGCTGGAGGAGGCACCTAATTGAGGTGCTGGTGCAGGTGAAGTAGAAGATGCACGCGGTGTCCATGATGAAGGTCGGCCTGCAGAAAAGTTAGTTCGCCCCAATGCTTGTCGATCCTGCACTTCACGTTCAGCTTTACAAGCAAGATGGAATAAACGAGTGATATTAGTATACTCCTTATAGTCTAGAATGGTCTGAATCTCTCTATTTAATCCACCCAGAAAACGTGCAAGCATAGCTTCATTCTCCTCAACAATACCACATCTAATCATGCCAGTTTGTAATTCCTGATAATATTCTTCTACAGAATTTTTCCCTTGTCTTAAACGCTGCAATTTTTGAAGCAATTCACATTGATAATATGGTGGAACCCAACGCGTACGCATAGCAGTTTTCAAAGCAGCCCAAGTGGTTGGAATAGGATATAATCGACAATGTTCAGACCACCAGACACATGCAAAACTAGTGAAAGCACAAACAGCAGCAGCAACCCGTCTCTCCTCGGGATATTGTAAACATGTAACACGTTGTTCAGTTTCTAACTCCCAAGTAAGATATATATCAGGAACATATCTACCCTCAAATGGTGGAATATTCAATTTCAGTTTAGGAATATGGACATCATCTCGTACCTGAGGTGGTGGTGCAGGCCTACCATTACGAATATATACCTGAGGTCGACCTGGTGGTGGTGGTGCTGGTGGCTGCACGTAGTTCGGATTTTGATCAACCTCATCCTCATAATCTCCCACATAATCATCATCCTCCTGGGTACCAGCAGCAGCAGTAGCAGGAGCCAAAGAAGCACCAACAGCAGTAGCAGCGGCACCAGAATTTTGTCCTGGCTCAATAGGAACACGCTGTGCTCGTCCATACTGATTCGGAAGGGGGCGTAGTTGTTGTTGTTGCAGAGGTGCGACAGGTGCAGCCGGTGGTGGAAGACGCGCAAGCAGTTCATTAAATCTGTTATCGAGCTTTGTTTCGAACGTCTTCTCAAGGCCAGTAATCTTCTCCATGGCCTCTTCAAAATTGTTCAGGACATCTTGCACCTGTTCAGTCATCATTTGCTGAAACTTATCATGAAGCTCCTTGTTCGATAAGTTCTCCCAGTCAATCTCGTCGGCTTGTGATCCTGGCATGGTTAGCAGCAATAGAAACACACAAGAATATGATCCTACAGACTACTAAGAAGTGGTGGTGGTGTATCACAAATCCGTCAAGCAAATCTCAAATTCTTACCAGTTCTTACCCAGCAGCAGGCGGTGATCGGCAACCGTTGTAGTCAAAAACTCTCAAAGCTTGGATAGAGCGATTACCAGGGAGAGTCAAACACACGATGTAGATGTATGTGGAGCTGGGAAGGCTTATAGTATGGTAGCAAAAAGGGTCAGCAATAATCAATTCAGAGATGCAAAGTTGAATAAACGCTCAACGACGGTACTGTGCTGGTCCTAGGCTAGACTGTGCTAGAGACGCGAGCCTAGAACACCAACAAAATCACGGCGCGGCACGTAAACAAGGGAAAAGCACACTCTGAAAAAAAAATTCGCTCTTTTTTTTGCGCTGCTTTTTTTTTGCGAAAAATCACTATAATGGCGAGTGTCTAAAAACTCTTCCTAGGTCAAACTGACAGGATGGGCACGAAATTTTTTTTCCGACAATTTTTTTTTCCGAAACCTACTCCGGCAAGGAAACACGAATCGGAATCTAGATGGATCCCGAAAACAAACCTAATAAGCAAGGAACTCGGATTGGTGGTGGATATATGGTGGTGGTATATGGCAGCGGTGGTGGTAGCGGTGGTAGTATATGGATATGGATCGGTGGTGGTATATGGGCACGGATTGGTGGTGGTATATGGATACGGATTCGGAGCGGTGGTGGTAGATGGCAGGGGCGATGATGATGGTGCGGCGGCGGCGTGACAACTTATGGCCAGAACTCGAAACTCTAAAAGACTAGACTCTAAGACCAGCAACTAGACCGACGATGCAACCGCAAATTCAACAAAGCAAAACCCTAAAAAGAGTATGCAAAGGCTCAGATTGGTTCGGATATGATGAACTAACCCTAATTTTTTTGTGTGACTTTTTCGTGGACTGTAGGTATGAAGAACAGACTCGATCTAAACTACGAAAAACTGTAAAATCTCACCGAGCAACCTGGAAATCTGATACCACTTGATAGAGGCAAAGGTGTCCCGTCTTTCGATGAGATGATGGATATCGCTTTGGTGGCAGTCGACTTTGACGATCCGACTACGAACGTGCGAGGACGTCGCGCCTTAGCAATCGCTAAACCAACTCTGAGAGGTTATTGACCACGCCGGAGCACGATCAACCTGACCACGAGGGTCTGTTTCCTGCGAGCAAACGAAGAACAAGCAAGAAACTGAGATTGCAATCTGGATATTGTGAATATAAGATGAAAGCTTTATTGATCAAGGTGGGGTTCTGTGACGCCTTTGTCTGGTCGTTGAACACAAACGAAGTACGCGAAGTTGCAGCTATGGCGAACTTTTAATCTAAACAAAACCCAAAGTCTAAACGATGCCCTAAGGGCTGTATATATGGAGGAAGAGGGGGGGAATTTCGTGGCCCTTGGTGGAGGGGTCCGAAATCAACCCTATCTCTTGTTTCCCCACACATACGGACTCTAAAAATAGCCTATACTTATGTATTTCGAAATTACATGGGCCTGGCCCAAAAATAAGGTGACGCAGCACCTAAAATAGCCTCGGGACGAAATTTATGAAGTGGCATCTTGTATATTTCGTCCAAGGCTTCATGCACGCATTATGGTGGCTTCAAAGTCCCGAAATCATCACTTGTAACTCCGTTCTTGTTCCCCTTGCGCATGCCATCATCTCCATGCTTGTTCTTGCTCCAATGTTCATCCTTCTCCAAGCTAGGCCCTTCATTTGTAAGCAAAACAAATGTATCCAATTTAGGCAGCATCATATTCTCATGAACATTAGAATCATTACCAAGAAACGAAAGTACCTGGTAATTTAGTTGGCGTGCACGAGCTCTAGTAATTGGTCCAGTATGTATAGCAGCAGGGGCTGTGGGTGTAACAATTGTATTGATGTCCTCATCATCCTCCCCTTCTTGAAATGAAGTCGTCCTCGACGGAAGTTCATCTTCCTCACCCAAATAAGGCTTCAAATCTGCAATGTTAAAAGTGGGACTAACCCCAAAATCTGCAGGCAGCTCAAGTTTATATGCATTATCATTTATTTTCTCTAACACCTTAAAGGGACCATCAGCACGTGGCATTAACTTTGATTTGCGCAAATCAGGAAATCTATCCTTACGCAAATGTAACCAAACAAGATCTCCAGGTGCAAACACAACATGTTTTCTACCCTTATCTCCAGCAAGTTTATATTTAGCATTCATGCGCTTAATGTTTTCCTTAGTTAACTCATGCATTTTTAAAATCAATTCAGCACGTTGTTTAGCATCAAAATTAACCTTCTCCGAAGATGGAAGAGGCAACAAATCAATAGGTGCACGAGGTAGGAAACCATACACAACTTCAAAAGGGCACATCTTAGTAGTAGAATGCAATGAACGATTATAAGCAAATTCAATATGAGGCAAGCATTCCTCCCACATTTTCTTATTATTCTTCAAAACAGCCCTAAGCATAGTAGACAACGTTCTATTGACTACTTCAGTTTGTCCATCAGTTTGGGGGTGACAAGTAGTACTAAAAAGCAGTTTAGTCCCCAACTTAGCCCAAAAACATCTCCAAAAGTGGCTAAGAAATTTAGTATCACGATCTGAAACAATAGTATTTGGCACACCATGCAAGCGAATAATTTCACGAAAGAACAAATCAGCAACATTAACAGCATCATCGCTTTTATGACATGGTATAAAGTGTGCCATTTTCGAGAATCTATCCACGACAACAAATATGCTATCCCTCCCCTTCTTTGTTCGAGGTAAACCTAAAACAAAGTCCATAGATATAGCCTCCCAAGGAACACTAGGTACAGGCAAAGGCATATATAAACCATGAGGATTGAGTCGTGACTTAGCTTTTTGACATGTAGTGCAGCGAGCAATAAAACGCTCAACATCCCGTCTCATCTTTGGCCAAAAGAAATGTGTAGCAAGTACGTCCTCCGTCTTCTTCACGCCAAAGTGTCCCATTAATCCTCCTCCATGCGCCTCCTGCAACAACAAAAGACGAACGGAGCTAGCTGGAATGCATAGCTTGTTAGCACGAAACACACATCCATCGTTAACAACAAACTTGTTCCACATTCTTCCTTCTTTACAATTCTGCATTACATCTTTAAAATCAGCATCATGCACATATTGATCTTTGATGGTCTCCAAACCAAATATTTTGAAGTCAAGTTGTGAAAGCATAGTATAGCGACGAGACAATGCATCAGCAATAACATTTTCTTTTCCCTTCTTGTGTTTAATGACATAAGGGAAAGTCTCAATGAATTCAACCCATTTAGCATGTCTACGATTCAGTTTAGCTTGACTTTTAATATGTTTCAAAGATTCATGATCAGAATGTATAACAAATTCTTTGGGCCATAAATAATGTTGCCATGTTTCTAAAGTCCGAACAAGAGCATATAATTCTTTATCATAAGTAGAATAATTCAGACTAGGCCCACTCAATTTTTCGGAAAAGTATGCAACAGGTTTGCCATCTTGTAATAACACACCTCCTAATCCAATTCCACTAGCATCACATTCAAGCTCAAAAGTCTGATTAAAATCAGGAAGTTGGAGTAAAGGAGCATGTGTCAACTTATCTTTCAATACCGTGAAGGCTTCTTCCTGTGCGGTACCCCAAAGAAAAGGCACATCTTTCTTTGTAAGCTCATTGAGAGGTGCAGCAATGGTGCTGAAATCTCTCACAAAACGCCTATAGAATCCAACGAGGCCAAGAAAACTCCTCACTTGTGTGACCGTTTTGGGCTGCGGCCAACTCTCAATAGCTTCAATCTTGGCTTTATCAACTTCAATTCCCCGTGGAGTAACAACATAGCCAAGAAAAGATACTCGGTCGGTGCAAAAGGTGCACTTCCCAAGGTTACCAAACAAACGTGCATCACGTAGAGCAATAAAAACAGCACGTAAATGTTCCAAATGTTCCTCCAAAGATCTGCTATAAATCAATATGTCATCAAAGTAAACTACCACAAATCGTCCAATGAAAGCACGTAAAACTTCGTTCATTAATCTCATGAAAGTACTAGGTGCATTAGTTAACCCAAAAGGCATGACTAACCACTCATATAATCCAAACTTAGTTTTAAATGCTGTTTTCCATTCATCTCCCAATTTCATACGAATTTGATGGTAGCCACTACGCAAATCAACTTTGGAGAATATTGTAGAGCCACTCAATTCATCAAGCATATCATCTAGCCTAGGAATAGGATGACGATAACGAATAGTAATATTATTAATGCCTCTACTAGACACGACGATGCAACCGCAAATTCAACAAAGCAAAACCCTAAAAAGATTATGCAAAGGCTCAGATTGGTTCGGATATGATGAACTAACCCTAATTTTTTTTGTGGCTTTTTCGTGGACTATAGGTATGAAGACAGACTCGATCTAAACTACGAAAAACTGTAAAATCTCACCGAGCAACCTGGAAATCTGATACCACTTGATAGAGGCAAAGGTGTCCCGTCTTTCGATGAGATGGTGGATTTCGCTTTGGTGGAAGTCGACTTTGACGATCCGACTACGAACGTGCGAGGACGTCGCGCCTTAGCAATCGCTAAACCAACTCCGAGAGGTTATTGACCACGCCGGAGCACGATCAACCTGACCACGAGGGTCTGTTTCCTGCGAGCAAACGAAGAACAAGCAAGAAACTAAGATTGCAATCTGGATATCGCGAATATAAGATGAAAGCTTTATTGATCAAGGTGGGGTTCTGTGACGCCTTTGTCTGGTCGTTGAACACAAACGAAGTACGCGAAGTTGCAGCTATGGCGAACTTTTAATCTAAACAAAACCCAAAGTCTAAACGATGCCCTAAGGGCTGTATATATGGAGGAAGAGGGGGGGAATTTCGTGGCCCTTGGTGGAGGGGTCCGAAATCAAACCTATCTCTTGTTTCCCCACACATACGGACTCTAAAAATAGCCTATACTTATGTATTTCGAAATTACATGGGCCTGGCCCAATAATAAGGTGACGCAGCACCTAAAATAGCCTCGGGACGAAATTTATGAAGTGGCATCTTGTATATTTCGTCCAAGGCTTCATGCACCCATTATGGTGGCTTCAAAGTCCTGAAATCATCACTTGTAACTCCGTTCTTGTTCCCCTTGCGCATGCCATCATCTCCATGCTTGTTCTTGCTCCAATGTTCATCCTTCTCCAAGCTAGGCCCTTCATTTGTAAGCAAAACAAATGTATCCAATTTAGGCAGCATCATATTCTCATGAACATTAGAATCATTACCAAGAAACGAAAGTACCTGGTAATTTAGTTGGCGTGCACGAGCTCTAGTAATTGGTCCAGTATGTATAGCAGCAGGGGCTGTGGGTGTAACAATTGTATTGATGTCCTCATCACACCCACTTGTCCATGCCACTCCACTGTTGGACTTATCTGAAATGTACTAGATAAAAGTATTAGTCCAACAAGATATATGTTGACATTAACTACCAAAATCACCCAGGGAGCACTTGTACTTTCAATATCCCCCTTTTTGGTAATTCATGACAACATACATCAAAGCTTTAGATAAAGATATAGACAAAGGCATGTAAAGCTTTGGAAGGACATGTAACATGCATAGGCTCCCCCTACATGTATGCAATCATGTAAATATGGAACATAGGAGCATGTGAGTGTATAATCATGACATAGCAAGCAATGAGTTACATGTATCTTGGCTATATGCATCAGAACAAATGGTGTGAATATAGGAATGCACCTTCATACTCATGAGTCCTTCTTGCAAAAAATATGTTCATCAATAAGAGATCCTTGTGCACATGAGTGTGGTGCATATTCTTAACTTGTGGTCTTGAGCTAGCTTTGGAAGAGATCAACCTGAGTAAACAAGGTTAGACAACACAGAAACATCTACTAAACAGAGCAAGAGCAGTAAACCACAAGAGTACCAAGATTGGGATGACATGTAGAGAGTGAGTACTAGGTACTCTATTTGAGTGTAGACATGTCCCCAAAGGTAAAGATATGCAATGAATTCAAAGATTTCCTTCGCTTAGATGCCTTGCTCCCCCTGAATTGTATATGAGATACTCGGAGAAGATAAGGAATATAAAATCAGAGCAAAGCAAACACACAAAAAACATGAACATGTCTTTCCCCTCTAAAGACATGTGACTTCTCACCTCTTTGAATACCAAGCATCTGGGGTCTCTCTTTGATGTGATTATTTATCTCTCTTTCCCCCATTTTATATGATTAAGCTTTGATGTGAGATCTCTCTCCCCCTTTGACATCAATTTCCAAGAAGGGGTCTTCTGGAGTGTGAGTCAAAATAGGTTTGGTCCTTGAGTCACATAGCAAAGTAGCAGGGAAAAATAAGGTGCTGGTAGAGGATAAGAATCATTGAGTGGAGCTAGAACAAAAATGCAGGAAGCAAATGACAAAGTGTCTCCTCAGCATGTAAAATCGGTAACACCAAGTTGTTGTCTTTGGTGGCACCGAGTTGATTCAGTTTGACCAAAAGAGACAAACCGGTGTGTCCGAGTTCATTATAGAGATAAAGCACTTGTCACCTCAGCTCACTAAGCAAATAAGATCTCACAAGGATTTGCAGGGAATTAACTAAAGGATTTGCAATGGATTGGATGCAGGGAATGCAGAATAGAAATAAAAAGAAAAGAAATCTAAATAAAGTTTTTTTTGTTGTTGAAAAAGGGAAACAAATATGCACGAGACAAATGCAAGAGCATAGAGAAACACAAGAGAACTTCATCTATAATTTTCCGGTGACAAAGTCACGGATGTTAGAGTATATTGACTTAGGAGTCAAGTGAAGACACTTGATCATAGGTCATACTCATCGTTTAAGCTCAAAATGGGGTTGCCATTTTTCGTTTAAGAAATTTGATGTATTCACATCTTGTTGAGCCGCTTTGACCCATGTCTTGGGGTAAAGCTTCTCTAAGATGGAATAACATACCTTGTGTGGTGGTGTTGATCTTGATCATGTAGTTGAACTTGTGTGGGATGCCCAAGGTTGATGTAGTTCATTTGGAGCACCACTTGTAATTGGAGATCATCTACCTACATGAAATAGTTTTGCAAGGAGGAGCACTTGTGTATCCAAAGTGTCAATCATGAATTATGATACCAAAAGAAATTTGATATATATTTAAATTGTCAAAGGATATGTTTGAAGGGTTTCATGCTTCCTTGTCTTCAACCACCATGTTGTAGAGACTTGGTGTTGTAGAGATTGCACAAGATGTGAGTGAGTTGCAAACTCATAGATTTAGATTCATCCAAGTACCTACAAGGGTTAGATAATATGCAAGGGTGCAAATATATCCAAGACATATGATTATCATCATAAGAGAAATATCAAGGATTAGTCAAAGACTCATGCCTTGCATGTATCCAAATGGAGTTCCTACTCCAAGTTTGAAGCATAAATGATGTTCAATTCACCTCTCAACCGGCCAAAATACTTTCTCATCAAGCGGTTTGGTGAATATATCTGCCAATTGCTTATCGGTACGAACATGCTTAAGGTTAATGTCTCCTTTAGCAACAAGATCTCGAATGAAATGATGACGAACCTCAATATGCTTAGTTCGACAATGTTGCACGGGATTGTAAGCAAACTTAATAGCACTTCCATTGTCACAAAGCAATGGAACATGTTTCACATATATCCCATAATCTTTAAGAGTTTGGGTCGTCCAAAGTAATTGAGCACAACATGAACCGGCGGCAATGTAATCCGCTTGGGCGGTGGATAAGGATACCGAATTTTGTTTCTTGGAGGCACAAGACACAAGAGATCTTCCAAGAAATTGACAATTACCCGAAGTGGACTTTCTATCAACCTTGTCTCTGGCATAGTCCGAATCAGAGTAGCCAACAAGATCAAAAGAAGACCTCTTTGGATACCAAATGCCAAAATTTGGTGTATGTATCAAGTATCTCACTAACCTTTTGATGAGGACATCAATACCATTGTTACACCCACAGCCCCTGCTGCTATACATACTGGACCAATTACTAGAGCTCGCGCACGCCAACTAAATTACCAGGTACTTTCATTTCTTGGTAATGATTCTAATGTTCATGAGAATATGATGTTGCCTAAATTGGATACATTTGTTTTTCTTACAAATGAAGGGCCTAGCTTGGAGAAGGATAAACATTGGAGCAAGAGAAAGCATGGAGATGATGGCATGCGCAAGGGGAACAAGAACGGAGTTACGAGTGATGATTTCGGGTCTTTGAAGCCACCATAACGAGTGCATGAAGCCTTGGACGAAATATACAAGATGTCACTTCGTAACTTTCGTCCAGAGGCTATTATAGGTGCTGCGTCACCTTTTTATTGGGCCAGGCCCATGTAATTTTGAAATACATTAGTATAGGCTATTTTTAGAGTACGTATGTGTGGGGAAACAAGAGATAGGGTTGATTTCGGACCCCTCCACCAAGGGCCACGAAATTCCCCCTCTCTTCCTCCATATATACAGCCCTTAGGGCACCGTTTAGACTTTGGGTTTTGTTTAGATTGAAGTTCGCCATAGCTGCAACTTCGCGTACTTTGTTTGTGTTCAACGACCATACAAAGGCGTCACAGAACCCCACCTTGATCAATAAAGCTTTCATCTTATATTCGCAATATCCAGATTGAAATCTCAGTTTCTTGCTTGTTCTTCGTTTGCTCGCAGGAAACAGACCCTCGTGGTCAGGTTGATCGTGCTCCGGCGTGGTCAATAACCTCTCGGAGTTGGTTTAGCGATTGCTAAGGCGCGACGTCCTCGCACGTTCGTAGTCGGATCATCAAAGTCGACTTCCACCAAAGCGAAATCCATCATCTCATCGAAAGACGGGACACCTCCGCCTCTATCACCTTTTCACGGCCTTAAGATGACATTCTTTAGGGGCCGCTTGATATCATGCGCACATGCACACACTTAGCATAATATCGGGATGGGAGGCACATAGATATAACAATGAACCAATCATAGAGCGGTAAAGTTTTTGATCAACGGGTTCACCATCTTTACTCAAGTCAAGATGTCCACTAGTAGGCATGGGTGTATTCATACCTTTGCATTCTTGCATATTGAACTTCTTGAATAAGTCCTTGGTGTACTTTGTTTGAGATACAAAGGTACCTTCCTGTCAGGACCCCGATCCTATGAGACACCAATCTAGCATGTAACACCTCATATTATTTTGCAGCCTCACGCACGGTATTCCCACGGGTGTCGCCTTACCAGGCCCGGGACCGTTTGCACCTTTTGGCTCACGTATATGATAGTGTCGCTAGCATCAATATGACAAAGAACCAAGGCTGACATGGCTAGTCGTGAACCCAAAGTGGCACTAACTTACAGGGACAGGCTTACATGACCCAGCAACGAACGTGTCGGTCATCAGCGAGTGAATCCGGACTGTAGCAGCTGGGGTAGCAGGACTCCGGTAATCCGGGCTATAGCAGGCTAATAGGACTCCAGTAGACACCGTGTGACATTTCCCCGAAGGGACAAACATAGGAATGAAGAAGGACAAGGGACGGCCAGCCTAAGTGTTCCGGAGCAGTAGCAAGCTAACAAGGCTTAGTGGAAGCACTAGGAGACATTTCCCGATAAGAGAGGCTACCCAGGATAAACAACTAGATAGTCAGATCCCACACATACCAAGCATTTCAATAACATACACACAATATGCTCGATCTGTGCAAATACAACATGACATCACAACATGACTCTACAACTCAAGTATTTATTCAATAGGCTCCGAGGAGCCAGATATTACAAACATGGGTCTCATGACCCAACATTCAGAGCATACAAGTCAAAGCACACGCGGAAGCTTAACATGTCTGAGTACAGACATCTATAAATGAAAAAGGCTGAGAAGCCTGACTATCTACCAGATCCTGCCGAGGGCACAAGATCGTAGCTGAGGTAACAAGCTAAACATCAAAGTCCACATGGAACTACTAGTGAGACGGAAGTCTCTCTGCGAAAACATAAAATAGAAAAACATGAGTAAAATGTACCCAGCAAGACTTACATCAGAACTAACTACACATGCATCATTATCAACAAAGGGGATGGTGAGGTTTAATTGCAGCAAGCCAGCTCTAACTCGGTGGCTATCCTGAACTATGACTACAAGTAACTCTTTTGAGGTGGTGCACACGAGTCCACATATTTACCAACCAATACACCACTATGGATCCACTCCTGTCTCCCTACGTGAACGCCATCTATAGCACTCACACTTATCTTGCGCATTTTAGAGTATCCACGTTCACTTGTCTATGAACTGTATAGGTGATGAGGACATCAATACAATTGTTACACCCACAGCCCCTGCTGCTATACATACTGGACCAATTACTAGAGCTCGTGCACGCCAACTAAATTACCAGGTACTTTCGTTTCTTGGTAATGATTCTAATGTTCATGAGAATATGATGCTGCCTAAATTGGATACATTTGTTTTGCTTACAAATGAAGGGCCTAGCTTGGAGAAGGATGAACATTGGAGCAAGAACAAGCATGGAGATGATGGCATGCGCAAGGGAAACAAGAACGGGGTTACAAGTGATGATTTCAGGACTTTGAAGCCACCATAATGGGTGCATGAAGCCTTGGACGAAATATACAAGACGCCACTTCATAAATTTCGTCCCGAGGCTATTTTAGGTGCTGCGTCACCTTATTATTGGGCCAGGCCCATGTAATTTCGAAATACATAAGTATAGGCTATTTTTAGAGTCCGTATGTGTGGGGAAACAAGAGATAGGGTTGATTTCGGACCCCTCCACCAAGGGCCACGAAATTCCCCCCCTCTTCCTCCATATATACAGCCCTTAGGGCATCGTTTAGACTTTGGGTTTTGTTTAGATTAAAAGTTCGCCATAGCTGCAACTTCGCGTACTTCGTTTGTGTTCAACGACCAGACAAAGGCGTCACAGAACCCCACCTTGATCAATAAAGCTTTCATCTTATATTCGCAATATCCAGATTGCAATCTTAGTTTCTTGCTTGTTCTTCGTTTGCTCGCAGGAAACAGACCCTCATGGTCAGGTTGATCGTGCTCCGGCGTGGTCAATAACCTCTCGGAGTTGGTTTAGCGATTGCTAAGGCGCGACGTCCTCGCACGTTCGTAGTCGGATCGTTAAAGTCGACTTCCACCAAAGCGAAATCCACCATCTCATCGAAAGACGGGACACCTTAGCCTCTATCAAGTGGTATCAGATTTCCAGGTTGCTCGGTGAGATTTTACAGTTTTTCGTAGTTTAGATCGAGTCTGTTCTTCATACCTACAGTCCACGAAAAAGCCACAAAAAAAATTAGGGTTAGTTCATCATATCCGAACCAATCTGAGCCTTTGCATAATCTTTTTAGGGTTTTGCTTTGTTGAATTTGCGGTTGCATCGTCGTGTCTAGTTGCTGGTCTTAGAGTCTAGTCTTTTAGAGTTTCGAGTTCTGGTCATAAGTTGTCACGCCGCCGCCGCACCATCATCATCACCCCTACCATCTACCACCACCGCTTATCCGCCACCGCTTCGAATCCGTATCCATATACCACCACAGCTGTCATATACCACCACCGCTGCCATCTACCACCATATATCCACCACCAATCCGAATTCTTGTCATATTAGGTTTGTTTTCGAGATCCATCTAGATTCCGATTCGTGTTTCCTTGCCGGAGTAGGTTTCGGAAAAAAAAAAGAGTCGGGTAGCCACGCTCCGTTTAGGCCCAAAATTTTTCGAAAACGCATTTTTCGAAAACATTTCTGGCTATCCTATTTTTAGGTGTTTCTGAGTGTTTTGAGACAGGTGCCATTATAGGAAGTTTTTTTTGACCCGTTTCCAGTTTTTGGGTCCGGGCAGTAAAAAGAAATTGGTCAAAAAAATTTTGTGCCCATCCTGTCAGTTTGAGCTAAGAAGAGTTTTGAGACACTCGCCATTATTGTGATTTTTCGCAAAAAAAAAAGCAGCGCAAAAGAAAAAAAAGAGCGCAAAAAAAAAGAGCGAAATTTTTTTTTCAGAGTGTGCTTTTCCCTTGTTTCCGTGCCGCGCCGTGATTTTGTTGGTGTTCTAGGCTCGCGTCTCTAGCACAGTCTAGCCTAGGACCAGCACAGTACCGTCGTTGAGTGTTTATTCAACTTTGCATCTCTGAATTGATTATTGCTGACCCTTTTTGCTACCATATTATAAGCCTTCCCAGCTCCACATACATCTACGTCGTGCATTTGACTCTCCCTGGTAATCGCTCTATCCAAGCTTTGAGAGTTTTTGACTACAATGGTTGCCGATCACCGCCTGCTGCTGGGTAAGAACTGGTAAGAATTTGAGATTTGCTTGACGGATTTGTGACACCCACCACCACCACTTGTTCGTAGTCTGTAGGATCATATTCTTGTGTGTTTCTATTGCTGCTAACCATGCCAGGATCACAAGCCGACGAGATTGACTGGGAGAATTTATCGAACAAGGAGCTTCATGATAAGTTTCAGCAAATGATGACTGAACAGGTGCAAGATGTGCTGAACAATTTTGAAGAGGCCATGGAGAAGATCACTGGCTTTGAGAAGACGTTCGAAACAAAGCTCGATAACAAGTTTAATGAATTGCTCGCGCGTCTTCCACCACCACCACCCGCTGCAGCTAACGCACCTCTCCAACAACAACAACAACAACGACTACCTCCACGTCGCGAAGCAGACCTCCGCCGAGCAAGCCGTGTTCCTCTTGCGTTTGGCCAAACTGTTGGTGCTGCTGTTGATACTTCTGTGGCTCCTGCTGCTGATGTGGAGGAGGATGATTATGTGGGAGACTATGAGGCTGAGGTTGATCAAAATCAACACTACGTGCAGCCACCTGTACCACCACCAGCAGGTCGACCTCAGGTATATATTCGTAATGGTAGGCCTGCACCACCACCTCAGGTACGAGATGATGTCCATATTCCTAAACTGAAATTGAATATTCCACCATTTGAGGGTAGATATGTTCCTGATATATATCTTACTTGGGAGTTAGAAACTGAACAACGATTTACATGTTTACAATATCCTGAGGAGAGACGAGTTGCTGCTGCCGTTTGTGCTTTCACTAGTTTTGCATGTGTATAGTGGTCTGAACATTGTAGATTATATCCTATTCCAACTACTTGGGCTGCTTTGAAAACTGCTATGCGTACGCGTTGGGTTCCACCATATTATCAACGTGAATTGCTTCAAAAATTGCAGCGTTTAAGACAAGGGAAAAATTCTGTAGAAGAATATTATCAGGAATTACAAACTGGCATGATTAGATGTGGTATTGTTGAGGAGAATGAAGCTATGCTTGCATGTTTTCTGGGTGGATTAAATAGAGAGATTCAGACCATTTTAGACTATAAGGAGTATACTAATATCACTCGTTTATTCCATCTTGCTTGTAAAGCTGAACGTGAAGTGCAGGATCGACAAGCATTGGGGCGAACTAACTTTTCTGCAGGCCGACCTTCATCATGGACACCACGTGCATCTTCTACTTCAACTGCACCAGCACCTCCATCCGGTGCCACCTCCAGCCGTGATACAAGATGATAGAGGCAAAGGTGTCCCGTCTTTCGATGAGATGATGGATATCGCTTTGGTGGAAGTCGACTTTGACGATCCGACTACGAACGTGCGAGGACGTCGCGCCTTAGCAATCGCTAAACCAACTCCGAGAGGTTATTGACCACGCCGGAGCACGATCAACCTGACCACGAGGGTCTGTTTCCTGCGAGCAAACGAAGAACAAGCAAGAAACTAAGATTGCAATCTGGATATTGCGAATATAAGCTGAAAGCTTTATTGATCAAGGTGGGGTTCTGTGACGCCTTTGTCTGGTCGTTGAACACAAACGAAGTACGCAAAGTTGCAGCTATGGCGAACTTTTAATCTAAACAAAACCCAAAGTCTAAACGATGCCCTAAGGGCTGTATATATGGAGGAAGAGGGGGGAATTTCGTGGCCCTTGGTGGAGGGGTCCGAAATCAACCCTATCTCTTGTTTCCCCACACATACGGACTCTAAAAATAGCCTATACTTATGTATTTCGAAATTACATGGGCCTGGCCCAATAATAAGGTGACGCAGCACCTAAAATAGCCTCGGGACGAAATTTATGAAGTGGCATCTTGTATATTTCGTCCAAGGCTTCATGCACCCATTATGGTGGCTTCAAAGTCCTGAAATCATCACTTGTAACTCCGTTCTTGTTTCCCTTGCGCATGCCATCATCTCCATGCTTGTTCTTGGTCCAATGTTCATCCTTCTCCAAGCTAGGCCCTTCATTTGTAAGCAAAACAAATGTATCCAATTTAGGCAGCATCATATTCTCATGAACATTAGAATCATTACCAAGAAACGAAAGTACCTGGTAATTTAGTTGGCGTGCACGAGCTCTAGTAATTGGTCCAGTATGTATAGCAGCAGGGGCTGTGGGTGTAACAATTGTATTGATGTCCTCATCATCCTCCCCTTCTTGAAATGAAGTCGTCCTCGACGGAAGTTCATCTTCCTCACCCAAATAAGGCTTCAAATCTGCAATGTTAAATGTGGGACTAACCCCAAAATCTGCAGGCAGCTCAAGTTTATATGCATTATCATTTATTTTCTCTAACACCTTAAAGGGACCATCAGCACGTGGCATTAACTTTGATTTGCGCAAATCAGGAAATCTATCCTTACGCAAATGTAACCAAACAAGATCTCCACGTGCAAACACAACATGTTTTCTACCCTTATCTCCAGCAAGTTTATATTTAGCATTCATGCGCTCAATGTTTTCCTTAGTTAACTCATGCATTTTTAAAATCAATTCAGCACGTTGTTTAGCATCAAAATTAACCTTCTCCGAAGATGGAAGAGGCAACAAATCAATAGGTGCACGAGGTAGGAAACCATACACAACTTCAAAAGGGCACATCTTAGTAGTAGAATGCAATGAACGATTATAAGCAAATTCAATATGAGGCAAGCATTCCTCCCACATTTTCTTATTATTCTTCAAAACAGCCCTAAGCATAGTAGACAATGTTCTATTGACTACTTCAGTTTGTCCATCAGTTTGGGGGTGACAAGTAGTACTAAAAAGCAGTTTAGTCCCCAACTTAGCCCATAAACATCTCCAAAAGTGGCTAAGAAATTTAGTATCACGATCTGAAACAATAGTATTTGGCACACCATGCAAACAAATAATTTCACGAAAGAACAAATCAGCAACATTAACAGCATCATCGCTTTTATGACATGGTATAAAGTGTGCCATTTTCGAGAATCTATCCACGACAACAAATATGCTATCCCTCCCCTTCTTTGTTCGAGGTAAACCTAAAACAAAGTCCATAGATATATCCTCCCAAGGAACACTAGGTACAGGCAAAGGCATATATAAACCATGAGGATTGAGTCGTGACTTAGCTTTTTGACATGTAGTGCAGCGAGCAATAAAACGCTCAACATCCCGTCTCATCTTTGGCCAAAAGAAATGTGTAGCAAGTACGTCCTCCGTCTTCTTCACGCCAAAGTGTCCCATTAATCCTCCTCCATGCGCCTCCTGCAACAACAAAAGACGAACGGAGCTAGCTGGAATGCATAGCTTGTTAGCACGAAACACAAATCCATCGTTAACAACAAACTTGTTCCACATTCTTCCTTCTTTACAATTATGCATTACATCTTTAAAATCAGCATCATGCACATATTGATCTTTGATGGTCTCCAAACCAAATATTTTGAAGTCAAGTTGTGAAAGCATAGTATAGCGACGAGACAAAGCATCAGCAATAACATTTTCTTTTCCCTTCTTGTGTTTAATGACATAAGGGAAAGTGTCAATGAATTCAACCCATTTAGCATGTCTACGATTCAGTTTAGCTTGACTTTTAATATGTTTCAATGATTCATGATCAGAATGTATAACAAATTCTTTGGGCCATAAATAATGTTGCCATGTTTCTAAAGTCCGAACAAGAGCATATAATTCTTTATCATAAGTAGAATAATTCAGACTAGGCCCACTCAATTTTTCAGAAAAGTATGCAACAGGTTTGCCATCTTGTAATAACACACCTCCTAATCCAATTCCACTAGCATCACATTCAAGCTCAAAAGTCTTATTAAAATCAGGAAGTTGGAGTAAAGGAGCATGTGTCAACTTATCTTTCAATACCGTGAAGGCTTCTTCCTGTGCGGTACCCCAAAGAAAAGGCACATCTTTCTTTGTAAGCTCATTGAGAGGTGCAGCAATGGTGCTGAAATCTCTCACAAAACGCCTATAGAATCCAGCGAGGCCAAGAAAACTCCTCACTTGTGTGACCGTTTTGGGCTGCGGCCAACTCTCAATGGCTTCAATCTTGGCTTTATCAACTTCAATTCCCTGTGGAGTAACAACATAGCCAAGAAAAGATACTCGGTCGGTGCAAAAGGTGCACTTCCCAAGGTTACCAAACAAACGTGCATCACGTAGAGCAATAAAAACAGCACGTAAATGTTCCAAATGTTCCTCCAAAGATCTGCTATAAATCAATATGTCATCAAAGTAAACTACCATAAAATCGTCCAATGAAAGCACGTAAAACTTCGTTCATTAATCTCATGAAAGTACTAGGTGCATTAGTTAACCCAAAAGGCATGACTAATGATGAGGACATCAATACAATTGTTACACCCACAGCCCCTGCTGCTATACATACTGGACCAATTACTAGAGCTCGTGCACGCCAACTAAATTACCAGGTACTTTCGTTTCTTGGTAATGATTCTAATGTTCATGAGAATATGATGCTGCCTAAATTGGATACATTTGTTTTGCTTACAAATGAAGGGCCTAGCTTGGAGAAGGATGAACATTGGAGCAAGAACAAGCATGGAGATGATGGCATGCGCAAGGGAAACAAGAACGGAGTTACAAGTGATGATTTCAGGACTTTGAAGCCACCATAATGGGTGCATGAAGCCTTGGACGAAATATACAAGACGCCACTTCATAAATTTCGTCCCGAGGCTATTTTAGGTGCTGCGTCACCTTATTATTGGGCCAGGCCCATGTAATTTCGAAATACATAAGTATAGGCTATTTGATGAGGACATCAATACAATTGTTACACCCACAGCCCCTGCTGCTATACATACTGGACCAATTACTAGAGCTCGTGCACGCCAACTAAATTACCAGGTACTTTCGTTTCTTGGTAATGATTCTAATGTTCATGAGAATATGATGCTGCCTAAATTGGATACATTTGTTTTGCTTACAAATGAAGGGCCTAGCTTGGAGAAGGATGAACATTGGAGCAAGAACAAGCATGGAGATGATGGCATGCGCAAGGGGAACAAGAACGGAGTTACAAGTGATGATTTCAGGACTTTGAAGCCACCATAATGGGTGCATGAAGCCTTGGACGAAATATACAAGACGCCACTTCATAAATTTCGTCCCGAGGCTATTTTAGGTGCTGCGTCACCTTATTATTGGGCCAGGCCCATGTAATTTCGAAATACATAAGTATAGACTATTTTTAGAGTCCGTATGTGTGGGGAAACAAGAGATAGGGTTGATTTCGGACCCCTCCACCAAGGGCCACGAAATTCCCCCCCTCTTCCTCCATATATACAGCCCTTAGGGCATCGTTTAGACTTTGGGTTTTGTTTAGATTAAAAGTTCGCCATAGCTGCAACTTCGCGTACTTCGTTTGTGTTCAACGACCAGACAAAGGCGTCACAGAACCCCACCTTGATCAATAAAGCTTTCATCTTATATTTGCAATATCCAGATTGCAATCTTAGTTTCTTGCTTGTTCTTCGTTTGCTCGCAGGAAACAGACCCTCGTGGTCAGGTTGATCGTGCTCCGGCGTGGTCAATAACCTCTCGGAGTTGGTTTAGCGATTGCTAAGGCGCGACGTCCTCGCACGTTCGTAGTCGGATCGTCAAAGTCGACTTCCACCAAAGCGAAATCCACCATCTCATCGAAAGACGGGACACCTTAGCCTCTATCAATAGGCAATCAAGTAGTCCTTTACCACGGAAGCGGCTATTCGAATAGATGATGTTAACCCTGTAGGGGTGTACTTCTTCATACATGTTTCCACCACTTAGTGTCTACACACGACATGTGCTCAGTAGACTTCAAGCGAAAGCCGACGTGGGTATAGACCACGACCTACCTAAACACTCAAGTCTCTAGTCCAGGTTTATCGCCTATTCAGGTTCCATCCGCAGGGAGTCCGGCCGAGGTTTCCACATATGCCCAGAACGATGTGTAGAGGGTTCCGCGACACCAAATGGGCGCCCGGCATGACCGTCCAGGTGCTTACCGCATCACAGCCCACCCCTCCGGTCAGCGCTGCGCACGGCCTCCAGCAACTACAAACACCAGAAACTACTTGCAACTCCTGGACAGAGGACTAGGGTGGTTAAGAAGTCGAGCGGGGTCATATTTCAGGGCCCAATGCATGGTAGTAGCTGAATCTTAAATCACACATACAGATCTTAGTGCTTAAGGACGGTTCCAATGAAACAACCCACCATGTACTCCTACATGGCCTCTCATTGATACCTTTACCAAATCGTGTTCACACACTTAGCTCACACACGGTAGGACATGTTCATCACCATTCTGATTCATCCCCGATGAATCAGACCTGACTCAACTCTAAGCAGTAGCAGGCATGACAAACAAGCATGAATGAGTAGGCACATTAGGGCTCAAACAACTCCTACTCATGCTAGTGGGTTTCATCCATGATAGGGGCAAAGGTGTCCCGATGTTTCGATGAGATAGCAATCGTTTTCTGTGGGAGTCGACTTTGACGATCCGACTACGAACGTGCCAAGACGTCGCGCCTTAGTAATCGCTAAACCAACTTCCGAGGGGTTATTGACCACGCCGGAGAACGATAAACTTGACCACAAGGGTCTATTTCCTGCGAGCAAATGAAGAACAAGCAAGAAACTGAGATTGCAATCTGGATGTTACGAATAAAAGAGGAAAGCTTTATTAATGAAGGTGGGGTTCTGTGACGCCTTGGTCTGGTCGTTGAACACAAACGAAGTACGCGAAGTTGCAGCTATGGCAAACTTTTAATCTAAACAATACCCAAAGTCTAAACGACGCCCTAAGGGATGTATATATGGAGGAAGAGGGGGGAATTTCATGGCCCTTGGAGGAGGGCTCCGAAACCAACCCTAACTCTTGTTTCCCCACACATACGGACTCTAAAAACAGCCTATACTTAAGTATTTTGAAAATACATGGGCCTGGCCCAATAATAAGGCCCCTAGATGAAATTTATGAAGTGGCATCTTGTATATTTCGTCCAAGGCTTCATGCACTCCTTATGGTGGCTTCAAAGTCCTGAAATCATCACTTGTAACTCCGTTCTTGATCCCCTTGCGCATGCCATCAACTCCATGCGTGTTCTTGCTCCAATGTTCATCCTTCTCCAAGTTAGGCCCTTTATTTGTAAGCAAAACAAATGTATCCAATTTAGGCAGCATCATGTTCTCATGAACATTATAATCATTACCAAGAAACGAAAGTACCTGGTAATTTAATTGGCGTGCGCGAGCTCTAGTAATTGGTCCAGTATATGTAACAGTAGGGGTTGTGGGTGTAACAATGGTATTGATGTCCTCATCATCCTCCCCTTCTTGAAATGAAGTCGTCCTCGACGGAAGCTCATCTTCCTCACCCAAATAAGGCTTCAAATCAGCAATGTTAAAAGTGGGACTAACCCAAAATCTGCAGGTAGCTCAAGTTTATATGCATTATCATTTATTTTCTCTAACACCTTAAAAGGACCATCAGCACGTGGCATTAGCTTTGATTTGCGCAAATTAGAAAATCTATCCTTACGCAAATGTAACCAAACAAGATCTCCAGGTGCAAACACAACATGTTTTCTACCCTTATCTCCAGGAAGTTTATATTTAGCATTCATACGCTCAATGTTTTCCTTAGTTAACTCATGCATTTTTAAAATCAATTCAGCACGTTCTTTAGCATCAAAATTAACCTTCTCCGAAGATGGAAGAGGCAACAAATCAATAGGTGCACGAGGTAGGAAACTAGACACAATTTCAAAATGGCACATCTTAGTAGTAGAATGCAATGAACAATTATAAGCAAATACAATATGAGGCAAGCATTCTTCCCACATTTTCTTATTATTCTTGAAAACAGCCCTAAGCATAGTAGACAATGTTCTATTGACTACTTTAGTTTGTCCATCAGTTCGGGGGTGACAAGTAGTACTAAAAAGCAGTTTAGTCCCCAACTTAGCCCATAAACATCTCCAAAAGTGGCTAAGGAATTTAGTATCACGATCTGAAACAATAGTATTTGGCACACCATGCAAGCGAATAATTTCCCGAAAGAACAAATCAGCAACATTAACAACATCATCGCTTTTCTGACAAGGTATAAAGTGTGCCATTTTCGAAAATCTATCCACGACAACAAATATGCTATCCCTCGCCTTCTTTGTTCGAGGTAAAGCTAAAACAAAGTCCATAGATATATCCTCCCAATGAACAGTAGGTACAGGCAAAGGCATATATAAACCATGAGGATTGAGTCATGACTTAGCTTTTTGATATGTAGTGCAGCGAGCAACAAAACGCTTAACATCCTGTCTCATCTTTGGCCAAAAGAAATGTGTAGCAAGTACGTCCTCCATCTTCTTCACGCTAAAGTGTCCCATTAATCCTCCTCCATGAGCCTCCTACAACAATAAAAGACAAACAGAGCTAGCAGGAATGCATAGCTTGTTAGCACGGAACACAAAAGCCATCATTAATAATGAACTTGTTTCATGTTCTTCCTTCTTTACAATTCTGCATTACATCTTTAAAATCAGCATCAAGCACATATTGATCTTTGATGGTCTCCAAACCAAATATCTTGAAGACAAGTTGTGAAAGCATAGTATAGCGACGAGACAAAGCATCAGCAATAACATTTTCTTTACCCTTCTTGTGTTTAATGACATAAGGGAAATTCTCAATGAATTCCACCCATTTAGCATGTCTACGATTCAGTTTAGCTTGACTTTTAATATGTTTCAAAGATTCATGATCAGAATGTATAACAAATTCTTTGGGCCATAAATAATGTTGCCATGTCTCTAAAGTCCGAACAAGAGCATATAATTCTTTATCATAAGTAGAATAGTTCAGACTAGGCCCACTCAATTTTTCAGAATAGTATGCAACAGGTTTGAAATCTTGTAATAACACACCTCCTAATCCAATTCCAGTAGCATCACATTCAAGCTCAAAAGTCTTATTAAAATCAGGAAGTTGGAGTAAAGGAGCATGTGTGAACTTATCTTTCAATAATGTGAAGGCTTCTTCTTGTGCGGTACCCCAAACAAAAGGCACATCCTTCTTTGTAAGCTCCTTGAGAGGTGCAGCAATGGTGCTAAAATCTCTCACAAAACGCCTATAGAAACCAGCGAGGCCAAGGAAACTCCTCACTTGTGTGACCGTTTTGGGCTGCGGCCAACTCTTAATAGCTTCAATGATAGAGGCGGGGTGTCCCGATCTTTCGATGAGATGATAACTATCGATTTGGTGGAGACGACTTTGACGATTCGACTACAAACGTGCACGACGTTGCGCCTTAGCAATCGCTAAACCAACTCCGAGAGGTTATTGACCACGCCAGAGCACAATCAACCTGACCACGAAGGTCTATTCCTGCAAGCAATCGAAGAACAAGCAAGAATATGATAAAGCAATCTGAATATTGCGAATATAGATGAAGTATTGATAAAGGTGGGGATCCGTAAACGGTCTTGGTCTGGTCGTTGGACACAAACAAAGTACACGAAGTTGCAATGGCTAACTTTTAACTAAACAAATCCCCAAAGTCTAAACGATGCCCTAAGGGCTGTATATATGGAGGAAGAGGGGGGAATTTCGTGGCCCTTGGTGGAGGGGTCCGAAATCAACCCTATCTCTTGTTTCCCCACACATACGGACTCTAAAAATAGCCTATACTTATGTATTTCGAAATTACATGGGCCTGGCCCAATAATAAGGTGACGCAGCACCTAAAATAGCCTCGGGACGAAATTTATGAAGTGGCATCTTGTATATTTCGTCCAAGGCTTCATGCACCCATTATGGTGGCTTCAAAGTCCTGAAATCATCACTTGTAACTC
>NC_057810.1:334867619-334899105 GCF_018294505.1 Triticum aestivum
GGGCACGAAATTTTTTTTTTCGACCAATTTTTTTTTTCGACTGCCCGGACCCAAAAACTGGAAACGGGTCAAAAAAAACTTCCTATAATGGCACCTGTCTCAAAACACTCAAAAACACCTAAAAATAGGATAGCCAAATTTTTTTTCGAAAAATGCGTTTTCGAAAAATTTTGGGCCTAAACGGAGCGCGGCTACCCGACTCTTTTTTTTTTTTTCCGAAACCTACTCCGGCAAGGAAACACGAATCGGAATCTAGATTGATCCCGAAAACAAACCTAATAAGCACGGAACTCGGATTGGTGGTGGATATATGGTGGTGGTATATGGCAGCGGTGGTAGTATTTGGATATGGATCGGTGGTGGTATATGGACACGGATTGGTGGTGGTATATGGATACGGATTCGGAGCGGTGGTGGTAGATGGCAGGGGCGATGATGATGGTGCGGCGACGGCGTGACAACTTGTGAACAGAACTCGAAACTCTAAAAGACTAGACGCTAAGACCAGCAACTGAACACGACGATGCAACCGCAAATTCAACAAAGCAAATACAGAAAAGATTATGCAAGGCTCAGATTGGTTCGGATGGGATGAACTAACCCTAATTTTTTTTTTGGCTTTTTCGTGGACTATAGGTATGAAGAACAGACTCGATCTAAACTACGAAAAACTGTAAAATCTCACCGAGCAACCTGGAAATCTGATACCACTTGATAGAGGCGGGGTGTCCCGATCTTTCGATGAGATGATAACTATCGATTTGGTGGAGACGACTTTGACGATTCGACTACAAACGTGCACGACGTTGCGCCTTAGCAATCGCTAAACCAACTCCGAGAGGTTATTGACCACGCCAGAGCACAATCAACCTGACCACGAAGGTCTATTCCTGCAAGCAATCGAAGAACAAGCAAGAATATGATAAAGCAATCTGAATATTGCGAATATAGATGAAGTATTGATAAAGGTGGGGATCCGTAAACGGTCTTGGTCTGGTCGTTGGACACAAACAAAGTACACGAAGTTGCAATGGCTAACTTTTAACTAAACAAATCCCCAAAGTCTAAACGATGCCCTAAGGGCTGTATATATGGAGGAAGAGGGGGGAATTTCGTGGCCCTTGGTGGAGGGGTCCGAAATCAACCCTATCTCTTGTTTCCCCACACATACGGACTCTAAAAATAGCCTATACTTATGTATTTCGAAATTACATGGGCCTGGCCCAATAATAAGGTGACGCAGCACCTAAAATAGCCTCGGGACGAAATTTATGAAGTGGCATCTTGTATATTTCGTCCAAGGCTTCATGCACCCATTATGGTGGCTTCAAAGTCCTGAAATCATCACTTGTAACTCCGTTATTGTTCCCCTTGCGCATGCCATCATCTCCATGCTTGTTCTTGCTCCAATGTTCATCCTTCTCCAAGCTAGGCCCTTCATTTGTAAGCAAAACAAATGTATCCAATTTAGGCAGCATCATATTCTCATGAACATTAGAAATATTACCAAGAAACGAAAGTACCTGGTAATTTAGTTGGCGTGCACGAGCTCTAGTAATTGGTCCAGTATGTATAGCAGCAGGGGTTGTGGGTGTAACAATTGTATTGATGTCCTCATCATTCAATCTTGGCTTTATCAACTTCAATTCCCTATGGAGTAACAACATAGCCAAGAAAAGATACTCGGTCGGTGCAAAAGGTGCACTTCCCAAGGTTACCAAACAAACGTGCATCACGTAGAGCAATAAAAACAGCACGTAAATGTTCCAAATGTTCTTCCAAAGATTTGCTATAAATCAGTATATCATCAAAATAGACTACCACAAATCGTCCAATGAAAGCACGTAAAACTTCGTTCATTAGTCTCATGAAAGTACTAGGCACATTAGTTAATCCAAAAGGCATTACTAACCACTCATATAAACCAAACTTAGTTTTAAATGTTGTTTTCCATTCATCACCCAATTTCATACGAATTTTATGGTATCCACTACGCAAATCAACTTTGGAGAATATTGTAGAGCCACTCAATTCATCAAGTATATCATCTAGCCTAGAAATAGGATGACTATAACGAATAGTAATATTATTAATGCCTCTACAATCAACACACATACGCGACGTACCATCCTTTTTAGGCACTAGTATAATAGGAACAGCACAAGGACTAAGAGATTCGCGTATATAACCTTTGTCGAGCAGCTCCTGTACTTGACGCATAATCTCCTTCGTCTCCTCTGGATTGGTACGGTATGGTGCACGGTTGGGTAGCGATGCACTGGGAATTAAGTCAATTTTATGCTCAATCCCTCGAATAGGTGGTAATCCCGGTGGCACGTCTTGTGGAAAGACGTCAACGAACTCCTGCAAAATGTTAGTGACAGCAGGGGGCAAATAGGAAGGCACGTCCTCGAATGAAAATATTGCCTCTTGGCACACAAAAGGATAGCAAACAGATTTGCTAAAATCTAGCTCATCAATATCAGATTTGGTGGCCAGTAAACATGCACTTTTCAATTTAATTCGGAAGCAAAAGTAGATGGTTTATTATTAGGCTTCATTTGTTGCTCAAATTCTTTTGCCACAATCTGATTTTCACTCTTATTTTTCTCCTGTTTTGCTTTATTAGCTCTATTAATATCATCTTTCAAAATGGAATCAGGAGTCATAGGAAGCAGAGTAATGTTTTTATCCTTATGAACAAGAGTATACTGATTGTTTCTACCATGGTGTACAGAATTTTTATCAAATTGCCATGGTCTACCAATTAATAAGAAACATGCTTGCATAGGTACCACATGACAATCAACATAATCAGCATATGTGGAGATACTAAAATGCACACGAACAGTACGTGTTACCTTAACCTTGCCGCCGTTGTTGAACCATTGGATGTAGTAAGGATGTGGATGTGGTCTTGTGGTGAGAGATAGCTTCTCCACCATCTCCATGCTAGCCAAGTTCTTGCAACTCCCTCCGTCTATGATCACGCGAACAGAATGTTCCTTCACAACTCCCTTTGTATGGAACAAATTATGCCTCTGATTTTGCTCAACTTGTGTAACCTGCACACTCAAAACACGTTGAGCAACTAAACATTCATACATGTCAGCATCTTCAGGAGCCATGTATTGCGTATCATGATCTGAATCGTCTCCACTGTCTTCTTCACGTGTAATAAGAAACAAAGTCTCCTCATCATAGTCACTAGCGGACTCATACCCACCATCCTCAGTAGCAATCATCACACGCTGAGATTTGCATTCTCTCGCAAAATGTCCTCTTCCCCTACAACGACGACAAATAATGTCACTGGTGTGCCCTGTTGATGCCATGGAAGAAGGCGAACTCTGTGCAGGCCCGATAGGTGTGCTCTTGGCAGATAATGGTGGTTGTACTTGCTTCCTTGTATCATGGCTGGAGGTAACAGCTGATGGAGGTGTCGGTGTAGTAGAATGTGTGGAAGTAGAGGATGCACGCGGTGTCCATGATGAAGGTCGATCTGTAGAAAAGTTAGTCCGCGCCAATGCATGTCGATCTTGCACTTCACGTTCAGCTTTAAAAGCAAGATGGAATAAACGAGTGATATTATTATAATCCTTATACTCTAGAATGGTCTGAATCTCTCTATTTAATCCTCCCATAAAACGTGCAAGCATAGCTTCATTCTCCTAAATAATACCATATCTAATCAAACCAGTTTGTAATTCCTGATAATATTCTTCTACAGAATTTTTTCCTTGTCTTAAGCGTTGCAATTTTTGAAGTAATTCATGCTGATAATATGGTGGAACCCAATGAGTATGCATAGCAGTTTTCGAAGCAGCCCAGGTAGTTGGAATAGGATATGATCTACAATGTTCAGACCACCAAACACATGCAAAGCTAGTGAAAGCACAAACAACAGCAGGAACACGTCTCTCCTCAGGATATTGTAAACATGTAAATCGTTGTTCAGTTTCTAACTCCCAAGTAAGATATATATCAGGAACATATCTACCCTCAAATGGTGGAATATTCAATTTCAGTTTAGGGAGATGGTCATGATCTCGTACCTGAGGGGGAGCCCTAACATTGCCATTATTTGCATGTGGACGACCTGGTGGTTGTGGTGCTGGTGGTTGCACGTAGTTCTGATTTTGATCAACCTCATCCTCGTAATCTCCCGCATAATCATCCTCCTCCCCATCAGCAGTAGGAGCCACAGAATTATCAACAGCAACATCAATAGTTTGGCCAGGCTGAAGAGGAACACGGTTTGCTCGGCGGAGGGCTGTTTCACGATGTGGAGGTAGTCGTTGTTGGTGTCGTTGTTGTTATTGCAGAGGTGCGGCAGGTGCAGCCGGTGGTGGAAGATGCGCAAGTAGTTCATTAAATCTGTTATCGAGCTTTGTTTCGAACGTCTTCTCAAGGCCAGTGATCTTCTCCATGGCCTCTTCAAAATTGTTCATCACATCTTGCACCTGTTTAGTCATCATTTGCTGAAACTTATCATGAAGCTCCTTGTTCGTTAAGTTCTCCCAGTCAATCTCATCGGCTTGTGATCTTGGCATGGTTAGCAGCAATAGAAACACACAAGAATATGATCCTACAGACTACTAACAAGTGGTGGTGGTGGTGGTGGGTGTCACAAATCCGTCAAGCAAAACTCAAATTCTTACCAGTTCTTACCCGGCAGCAGCGGGTGAGCGGCAACCGATGTAGTCAAAACTCTCAAAGCTTGGATAAAGCTATTACTAGGGAGAGTCAAACGCACGATGTAGATGTATGTGGAGCTAGGAAGGCTTATAATATGGTAGCAAAAATGGTAAGCAATAATCAATTTAGATATGCAAAGTTGAATAAACGCTCAACGACGGTATTGTGCTGGTCCTAGGCTTGACCGTACTAGAGACGCGAGCCTAGAACACTAACAAAATCACGGCGCTGCACGTAAACAAGGGAGGAGCACACTCTGATTTTTTTTCTTTTTTTCACTTTTTTTCACTTTTTTTGCACTTTTTTTTGGCTCCGCAACAATTTTTTTTAAAAAGTCTACAAATGTCCTAAAAACTGCCTAGCCAGAATTTTTCTTTTGCGGATGGCTCGAAAGTTGGGGAGTCCTACTCTGTCACGACTTGGAGTATGGCGTGATCTGGAAATCGAAAACAAAGTAACAATTACTGGACTCGGACTAGGACTGGTGGCGGAGATGAATCTGGTGGAAACTCGGACTGGTGGCGGATATATGTAGGGCAGTGAAACACGGACTAGTGGCGAATCTGTGATGGTGGTGGACTCGGGTTAGCGTGATGGCATTGGATATGTGGTATATGGGAGCGGCGATGACGATGGTGGTATATGGCAGCGGTGATGACGATGGTGGTATATGGCAGCGGTGATGATGATGGTGGTATATGGCAGTGGTGATGATGATGATGGTATATGCCGGCGGTGATGACGATGGTGCGGCAACGGTGTGACAACTTGTGAGCAGAACTCGAAACTCTAAAGGACTAGACTCTAGGACCAGCAGCTTGACACGACGATGCCACCGCAAATTTAACAAAGAAAATACCAAAAAGATTATGCAAAGGCTCAGATTGGTTCGGATAAGATGAACTAACCATAATTTTTTTTGGCTTTTTCGTGGACTATAGGTATGAAGCACAGACTCGATCTAAACTACAAAAAAACTGTAAAATCTCACCGAGCAACCTGGAAATCTGATACCACTTGATAGGGGCAAAGGTGTCCCGTTGTTTCGATGAGATAGCAATCGTTTTCTGTAGGAGTCGACTTTGACGATCCGACTACGAACGTGCGAAGAGGTCGCGCCTTAGCAATCGCTAAACCAACTTCAAAGGGGTTATTGACCACGCCGGAGCACGATCAACCTGACCACAAGGGTCTATTTCCTGAGAGCAAATGAAGAACAAGCAAGAAACTGAGATTGCAATCTGGATATTGCGAATAAAAGAGGAAAGCTTTATTAATGAAGGTGGGGTTCTGTGACGCCTTGGTCTGGTCGTTGAACACAAACGAAGTACGCGAAGTTGCAGCTATGGCAAACTTTCAATCTAAACAAAACCCAAAGTCTGAACGACGCCCTAAGGGCTGTATATATGGAGGAAGAGGGGGGAATTTCGTGGCCCTTGGAGGAGGGGTCTGAAACCAACCCTAACTCTTGTTTCCCCACACATACAGACTCTAAAAACAGCCTATACTTAAGTATTTCGAAAATACATGGGCCTGGCCCAATAATAAGGTGACGCAGCACCTACAATAGCCTCTAGACGAAATTTATGAAGTGGCATCTGGTATATTTCGTCCAAGGCTTCATGCACTCCTTATGGTGGCTTCAAAGTCCTGAAATCGTCACTTGTAACTCCGTTCTTGATCCCCTTGCGCATGCCATCAACTCCATGCGTGTTCTTGCTCCAATGTTCATCCTTCTCCAAGCTAGGCCCTTTATTTCTAAGCAAAACAAATGTATCCAATTTAGGTAGCATCATATTCTCATGAACATTAGAATCATTACCAAGAAACGAAAGTACCTGGTAATTTAATTGGCGTGCGTGAGCTCTAGTAATTGGTCCAGTATATGTAACAGTACGGGTTGTGGGTGTAACAATGGTATTGATGTCCTCATCAATCCACTTACTGTGGAAATGACAGGTCAGGAAGAGGATAAGGGGTTCAACTACCGCAGCAGGTAACAGATGAATCATTGTTGTCTTAATGTAGTAAAAGAGAGCAGAAGCAAGAGAGTGGGATTGTATCAGAATGAACAAGGGGGTTTTGCTTGCCTAGAATTTCTGAAGATAGTATAGCTCTTCATCGGTGTCATCGAACTCATCATCAGTACGTCGTCTACGGAGAGGGGGCAAACACTGACAAACAAGGAAGAACACAATCAATGCAATGCAATATGATGCATGATCATGACATGGAAATATGAGTGTGTTGGCCTAATGCAACTACAACCAGATGGGTTTGTGTTATTTTGAACCCAAGGTTCAAGTTCAAACTCAAACTATGACTTTGTAAAGTGCATTATCATGTTTTGATATAAACAACAGGTTTACGTTGCTTTGACATGCATGAAACCAGTGCAGATGGATAGATTGGATTATTCTGATCATTTTCATATATAATTTGTTTCATTTGGAGTTATGCTTGAATTTCTATGAATTTTAGAAGTTTTAGGCATTTTGTGGAATTTCCTAATTAAGTTTAATCCAGGAAAAGACCTATTGCGTCAGCATTAGGTCATGCTGACCTCAGTAGGTCAACAGGCGATGTCCGGGTCAAACCTGACCAGTGGGGCCCACTGGTCAGTGACTGAGTTAGTTAACTGAGTTAATTAGGGTTAAACTAAATCTAATAAAAATGTCAGCAGGGCTAGGCCCACATGTCAGTGGCTCAGGTTTCGTTTAGCGAGGGAATTAACATCAAACAATGGTGATTAGCACTAACTAACACCTAACTAGTCCCGTTAGGGCCGGCCCCACATGTCATAGACTTGGGTGGGGCCCAGCCGGGGTCAAAGTGGGTCAAACCCACCCGTGTTAAGCCGCCGGCGAGGCCAGACGCGGCGGAGGGCGTCGGGATTCCTCCTCCAGCGACCAAATGGCAAGCGGAGGGCATCTACGTGCTGCTGGTGAGCTCGCGCGTCGAGTGGAGCAAGCGGTGTGTGCGGGGGTGTCTAGAGATGACGCCGGCGTCGAGCCAGGCGGCAGCCAGAGTTCGGGCGTGCACGGGAACAATGTTAGGAAGCATGGCAGGGGGCGCAGAGGGGTGCTACGGCCTCCTGGGGGTGCACTAAGCACGTTGACACTCTTAGTTGCGGCTATAGATGACGGTGGCCACGACGGCGACATGGCCGGCGGAGCCAAGCTCCCGGCCATAATGGCCAACGGGGTTAGGGGCAACTCGAGCGACGTGGCTAGGGGGAGAAGGAAGCAGAGCTCACAGGGAGTGCAAGGGTGGCCTCGGCGTGCTCGGGGAAGCATCGGAGCGGACGGAGCGGCGAGGAGGGTCTCCGGCGGCCGGCGACGAAGATGGTGAAGATGGCGACGATGCAGGGCCTCCAGTGAGGCATGGCTGGATGGAGAGGATGAGGGAGGCGCAGCGATGCTTGTGGACTCTTCAGGGAGGCGAGGTGAGCATAGAGGCTGTGTCTACGGTGAGCGGTGGCGACGAGCTCCGCTCAGGCAGAGAGGGATAGAGAGCAAAGAAGGTGGTCGAGCTCGAAAGAGAGTGAGAGGCGACCCGGGAGGATGCGTGGTGTCGTGACGGAGATCCAGGGCAACGAGGGAGAGCACGCAGGCAGGGTGGAGGTGGTCGGCGTGTGGCTGCGCGCGCCAGGAACGCACCCCTGCCTACTGGCGCGAGGAGGAAGGCGACAAAGGGCCTGCGGTGGTGGGCTAGGATGACTTTGCCCAGCTGGGCTGCTACAGTGGTGGGCCGGTTGGGGTGCCAGGTAAGTTCTCCCTCTTTCTCTTTTAATTCTGTTTTCTATTATTCTGTAGTCTTTAGAGCTTTATTAAAAATACTTAGACACTTCTAAAAATCATGAAACTCCTCATGATCACTGTTGGGAATATATCCTAAAGTAAACATTTTAGTTTATGATTATTTGAGCATTTAAAATATTTAATAACATTTAAATGCCCAAATGCAAATAGAGAATGATTTAATCCAGAGCCCAAATATGTCATGGAAAAATGTGCATCACCTCTGGTTACTGTTTCCAGCATTTTCGAATGATGATGAACATTTTTGAAAGCCATTTGGGTTTAATGGAAATATTTTGGTTGAACCTAGTGAATTCCGTTAATGCTAGGGTTTAGGCAATCCCCATTTCAAGTTTCTTTCAAAGTTTAGAAATGATGCACACATGAAGTTATCCTAGTGCAATGCCAGAAGCTAGGGATGTGACAACTCACCCCCACTAACAAGAATCTCGTCCCGAGATTCAAGCATAGGGTAAGATGAAGGGGGAATGCAAACTAGCATAATCTTCACGATCCAGGTTGGACTTCAAAATAACGTTGATTCGATCACCAATATTGTGTCGATGTCTAACTCTGAGAACTCTAGCTAGCATGACAACGAGAGGAAAAGAAAAACTGTAGAAGGAGCGATCTTATCGAAGATCTAACAACTCAGGATCAACTCATGGAGTGAAACATTGAAATATCTCTCGAGCTAAGACAAGAAGCATACATCTGAAGGGATGGAGTGAGACAGATGGCGAAGGTTCACTAGGTAGACATCAATTCCACACTTAGGAGGGTGCTGAACGGTTGTCAACGTAGCGAGGAGTTAAGTTGCCATGATACCTTAACGAGACATCTTAGAGGAGTGACTCGTAGAGTTATTACCTTAAGTGGCAAAAGAATTAATTTTGATACATGGATCATCAAAACTCTCTAAACCAGCCTATGGCAGTTCACCAACCATCATTGGCGGAGTACGAAGGGATGGCATACCCAGACTAAAAGGGATGATGTGGATTACCTTCTTGAAGACAACGTAAGGAATGATTTTTTTCTTATCATCGAAAATTGGTAGGACCCATGGTAGACTGGCACAACGACGGGTGCAAGCTGGGAAAAAATGCAATTATTGGGAATGAATCTAGTAACTGGGGAAAAACTCAGCAAACGAGTGTGAATCCACTGTTGAAAAGCTATAGCATAACCAAGGAAACTGGGAGCAATACCAGTTAGTGCCGATGATAACACCTAGTGTTTGAGCGTGCTCTCAAGCACTTGAGCATTTCCATATTCATCAAGGTTTTACCAATATCCGTGTCAAGGATCATGGCAACACATCATACTACCATGATGAATAGTGATGGACGATGCAAATTCAAAGGAAGATAACATCTTCTCAGATTTCACCTTGGCGAGGCCAAGGGATCAAAATCTGGATGACCGACCGAGAGACATTTAGCACTCCGCTTCTGATGTTCTCCTTGATGTGCTAGCGTATCCCATTCATAGATATTGTTTGATATCTAGAACATCAGGTAAAAGGTCAGTCTCCGGGAACACAATAATCCATAAGGAACAACTAGGGAGTAAATCCTACAAAATCCTTATGGGGAAGTGGCCAACTTCCTCAAGCAAGATACTACAATAATAGGTCTCTCGGTTGGGTGTCTTGGCCATGACATCCACTTTACCGGTTACGGAGAGACCAATATTATAGTTCTGGGGAAAATTCCAACCACCATATCTGCCTGAGATTCAGATTTGGTTGGTGTCAGAATAATCCAGACTCATCGAGTCTAGAAAGGGAAATGAAAGTTTGCAACACAAATCGACGAGATGACGTTGCGAGATTCTCGGGGAAATGAACTACAGCGGTAAGCTTCGAAAGATGAGCTGGTTCTGCTACAAGCATGTGAACACGCTGTCCTAGACAAGCATGGTCACCTGGTAGTCTTACAACAAAACACTACCGACTTCAGGGGGGAATCATCAACGAGGATCTCGAAGTCCTTACGTAAGTCTAGCTCTTAAGAAGAAACTTATACTCCTTGAACAAATCAATCTTTGGCTTGGTGTGCTAGGGACACATATAGAATGAAGGTTGCAAGTCTCCAAACCACAAAATACTTCGCATGCATGCATGACCGATTAGGGATGATTCCAAAGGAAGCAACATCGACTTTCTCGAATCCATGGCGGCAACTTGCATCAAATGCACATGAATTAGAGGGAGTCACTTCTTTCATCTGGCATATGCTTCATGAATGGAACATGAAGATAATGCTTATAAAGTTTCCAACACTAGCTGGATGTTCAACACAAATCATGGTGGAGAATATAAAAATGTTGTCGATGGGCTCAACAACAATTCATCCAGGTTTCCATGAAGATGGAATTCCATAATTGTGTGAACAATTGATAGCATTGGTCACACCAAAAGCTGCAATGGTGTATGCTCGAGGAAACAACCACGAGTAAGACACAATTACGAATATCATTGGTTATGATTTGATTTGATGACAGCCCACACTCAAGTCAATGATTGGATAAGACGATAGCACCGACAATTTATCACGAGGATCAACCGATGAAGGTATCATCTTTCTTCAACACACACACACACTAGATATCCCTTAAAATGAACTAAGTCAGACAAGCTTTTATCTTCCAACTCTCCAAGTTGTTGTTCAGCTTAACCAACTAGCTCAGGGGTACCCAACACAGGTTCTTGGAGAAGGGGTGGTTGAAAGACAACAACTTGATAACGAGCTCATCATAACAGTAAGGGAACAACCTGGTGATACTTCCGAGAAGATATTCGGAAAATCATGAACCACCGATATGTTACTAAGCTCGAGAACAATCTTGCTTTTCAGGGCAAGACGATATGATCCAATGAGTGAGGGTTTGACACAATCCTAACTCGTTGATCAAAGAGGGCACCGGAAATAGGGACTAGGTAGCACAATCAACCTTAGGGTGATGATTCAATAATCAACACGCTAAGAATGAGGTTATTGTCCATTTAACTACCAGGCAACGGAGTTGCTAGGAGTATTGACTTCACACATCATAGTTCACCTATCGGCATCCCGGTTGCAACAACACGGGAACCGAGAAACAAACAATGAGGGCAAGAAGTTTCACTATGTCAAGAATTCATAAGAGAAGGTGCAATTCCCATGACATTCCTGACATAAAGTGGATAATACTTCAGGGTAGAGAAGAACAAAAGTTGGATTAGTATTTTGATCTGTGGAGTATGACTACTTTGACCCAATCCTGGATATGGATAAGGTACTGGAGTTTGTTTCTCCTAGTCATTCTGGAATAAAATGGCTTGACGGACCACAAGAGTAATAGGTATCGATGACCGAATGCGTGCATACTCTTGGCTATCAATTGATAGACGAGGGTCAGAATACAACTGAAGAGGGACAACTCAAAGGAACATATAGCTTTCTGAGTTGTGGATGCGTAGATTAGTATGTCGAACCAAGTTCAATAGGTTTCTTCCGGATAACCCATGCAGAGAAGGTAGAACTGACAGAGTCAGAACATAGAATCGATAACTCGTCAAGAGCACTCTGGTTGTAATCTTTCGGTTCTGGGAGGAACTTCTGCCATAAACAGTTCATGATATTTGAAAGAAGGATATACCATGATCCTCGAGGACTATTGCAAAGGTTACTAGTATCCTAAAGGAACTAGCAACACTATCAACATGAGGTAAGTAGGGTGAATCTCGGGTTCAGTAACCCAGGAGTAGAATACCTACTACTAAGTGGCATCACGGGATGCTTCCAAGAACAATGGCCAGAATCATCACACTGGAAACACTAAACATGGCTAGCTTGCTAGGTGATCCCCTAAGACACCTAGGGTCATAATAATAACTCCAACATACATGTCGAGGCAAGAAATACCTCAACACACTAGTTAGTGTGGTTGATCCGGCACAAAGGAACTACGAAACAGAAAGAAAGGATTTGCAAATGCATCAGACTATTTAGAGACCTGGGATGACTCGGACAGCATAATGGCTGTAAATGCTCAAAAGAGTTGAGACATCCTGCAAAATGGTGGCATAACCACTCGATCATCATCATATCAAGCTTCTGAGATCAACTATGAGCACACGGAGATAGTAGAAACTGAACTGAGGCATTAAATCCAACAATCTTAAAAGTCTACAGATTAATAACATGCGACCCTGATAGAAAGAAGAGATCGCCTAGTTCCTTAACCCTGTAGGAAAGATAAGATGACTCGGATCAGAAGGCATGAGTGTCGGTGTCAAAACCGGCGGATCTCGGGTAGGGGGTCCCGAACTGTGCGTCTAGGCGGATGGTAACAGGAGACAAGGGACACGATGTTTTACCCAGGTTCGGGCCCTCTCGATGGAGGTAAAACCCTACGTCCTGCTTGATTAATATTGATGATGTGTGTTACAAGAGTGGATCTACCACGAGATCAAGGAGGCTAAACCCTAGAAGCTAGCCTATGGTATGATTGTTGTTCGTCCTATGGACTAAAGCCATCTGGTTTATATAGACCCAAGAGAGGGCTAGGGTTACACAAAGTCGGTTACAATGGTAGGAGATCTGCATATCCGTATCGCCAAGCTTGCCTTCCACGCCAAGGAAAGTCCCATCCGGATGCGGGACGAAGTCTTCAATCTCATATCTTCATAATCTTGGAGTCCGGCCGACCATGATAGTTCGGCTATCCAGACACCCCCTAGTCCGGGACGCCCTCAGTAGCCCTCGAACCGGGCTTCAGCGACGACGAGTCCGGCGCGTATATTGTCTTCAGCGTTGCAAGGCGGGTTCTCCTTCAAACTTCATGTTCCTGTCGAATAGTGTCCGGCTTCCTTATAAATGTTGCGCTCCTTGGCTTCTACGCCCAATAATGGCCTTCTTCCATGTGTTGTATGAATGCGAAAAGCTAGGGTATTTTTACATTTTAGCCCCTAGCCGTGCGAATGAGCCGCCTATAAGAGAGGCAAGGATCTAGATCCAGCTCACACCATCCTCCATCCGCAAGTTCTCATCGAAGCGCCTCTGACAAAAATCCATTCTATCATGGATAGTCGACGCGGCTCCTCCTCTCGCGCTCCTAGCCCTAAGCCAGGAGATTGGGGAGATGCTCAGTTCCACACAGCGAGCTAGTGGCACTCCAAACCGAGGGATATCTTTCCCCAGCTTTCATGGTTTTGGTTCGAGCCAGACTAGCCACCTTCACGGGTGGAAAGTAGGCAGAGAGCGTCCCCAACCCTTCCAAAGAAGAGCGGGTATGCTTCGTCCCCTATCTAATAAGGGGACTCGGATTTCCCATACATCCGTTTCTCCAGGGGCTCCTGGAGTTCTACGGACTCCAGCTTCACCACCTCACACATGCCTCCATTTTGCACATCGCGGGCTTTGTAGCTCTTTGCGAGCTGTTCCTGGGCATCGAGCCCCATTTTGCGCTATGGAAGAGATTGTTTTGCCTCGTACCCCGTTCTTACGAGGGGTCGATATATCAAGTGGGCGGAGCCGAAATATGGCGCATCGCCGGGACCGGATATCTATCCGGCACCCCGAAGAAGGCGTCCGAAGACTGGCCTTCGGAATGGTTCTACATGGAGGAAGCCCCTCTGCCGGATCCAGTTCGGATCGGCCTCCCGGAGTTCAGCAATGCTCCCTTGAAGAACCGCCTGAGTTGGCGCCCGTGGAGCCCTCAACGGGAGGATGATGGGAGCGTCCATTATCTGATGGGCCGGATTAGGTTACTGGCCCACTCCAGATTGACCATGATTGGAATCATGGCCATGTGCATTATACGAGGGGTGCAACCACTCCAATATAGGGGCCACCCTATGTGGGATTTCAACGGGGAAGATGACGCCACCCGTCATGGCCGCAGAGGGCCGGGCTCGGCAGCCGATCTGGCAAAGATCCTGTCCGGCTTGTACAAGGGGGAGGAGGAGGACTTCCTCCGCATGAATCCATTGAATGGATTCTCCATGAATAACCCTCGGAGCTGGGTAAGCGGACGTTTATCTACCCGATCCATCCTTCCAAAGTCAAGTATCTTACTTCGTGATTTCGACGCAGGAGCTGCGCCGGGACGTGGAGGGCATACAAAGCCTAACTCCACAGCCCGAGGATCCAGAACAATCCCTTGATCCGGCCTCCGAAGAGGATCCGGACATAAAGGTGGAGCTGATGGACGGGGTGTTCCACCAACTTAGCATGGATAATGCCTTAGTCGCCATTACGGCTGACTACCCCGGTTTGTTTCCGGCCTCCCAGGTGACAACGACCGAGGCCTTGACACCATCATTTGATCCATGCTCAATTCTGACCATCCTATACTGATGGTGCATCGCAGGAGGTGCCTTTGAGGTGGGAAGCCGAACCTGCGGCGGCTGACCAGCAAGGGTCAGTTCGGCCCAGCAAGCGGAAGAGGAGTGCGACGCAAATCGAAACGTCGCCGCAACGGTACAGTGCACCGTTGTTTTTAAGGGAAGGATCCCTAAGAGGTATATTAATGCTCATAACTTTTCCAGGAGAAAGAGCGCTCGCCGGACAGTGTCCGGAGAGGTTGCCAATCAAGCCTCTGCCAACCATGCTCCATCGCGTGGTCCGGAAGGGGAGGCAAACACAAGGCATGAGCCGGATGTTCCTCCGACGGAGGATGCTGACAGCCTGTCCGCCACCCGGTCTGAGGTGGAGAGCGCCATGAATCACAGGCGTCGCCAGACAGTTCTTCATGACGCGTGTTTCTCCCCGAAGGCGTTGAATGCCTTTGAAGTGGGAGACGCACACCTCCGTGCCGCTCAAGATGGTTTAACCAGAGCCACGGAGCAGTATGTGAAGGACATACGGGTAATTAATTTTAATAGTTATATATGCCAGTAGCCCCCGAGACTTAAAATAGTTAAAATAACTGATTTAAGGATCATTTATTATGCAGGATCTTACGGAGAAGAATACCCACTTGTCCCAGGAGCTTCAAGAGTGCAAGGCCCAACTTGAGGCCGCACTGGCCGCCAGAGGGGGAGCCACAGAGACCCCCGCTGGTAATACGTACTTCAAAAAGATAAGTAGTTAACAAAGTGCGGCGTGTGCGTAAATCTGACAATAATATTGCAGTGGGCGCCGGACTAGATCCGGACAAGCAACAGCTACTGCGTCAGCTAAAGGCCGGTGAGAGGGTGCTTATGAAGGTGCAGCAGGAGAGGAACAAGCTCCAGGATGCCCACACCCACCTAGGAGAAGAGCTGAAAGGTGTTCGGGCCCAGCTGTCTGGCTCCGTGAAGGAGAATCAGCGGTTTCGTCGCGGCATTTATAGTAAGTGCTTGAGCAAATTCCTTTGAAAAGAAGAATTCGGTGAGGAAGTTGATTGACAGAAATGTGTCTTTAGGTGTGCTCACAGGTCGCCCTGCGGAGGAAATGCCCGGTTCAACGGGTGACCAACTTCCCGAGCTGGTGCAACTGCTCGAACGTGTTCGGCAGGCGATGAGTGGCGTCGTTCAGGCCTTATGGCCTTCCGTTTCCCTACCTGAGGGCCTTGGAGGGCTTGCTGAGAAGCTTCAGGGAGTACGGCGACGCCTCCGTCTGTGGAAGATATCGGCTTGCCGTCAAGGCGCCAGGGAGGCCTGGGCCATGGTGAAGACGCGGTACCCGAAGGCTGACCCAAACCACATGGCCGAGGTCGGACCTGTGGGGCTTGATGGGAAGGAGATCCCTGTGAGCTTGATGTATGACCAGGTAGAGCTGGCCGCGAAATATTCCCAACAGGACTGTAAATTAGACAGCCTGTTAGATGGGATTGAAGAGGAGTACAATCAGTCAGTTTGACGATGTAATTTAAAATGACATTTTAAAATGCCTTTTAGCCGGATTGTAGATCGTTTGTCTTTGCAGACCTTTTCGCTTCAACCTTGGGACCCAACAGTCCGGAGTGTGTCCGAATACCCTTACGGTTATAAAAGAACCGAGGCATGCATGGATACAAGGCGTCGGGGTCATAATTGCTATATCAGACAAGTGCCCAACTAGCTATGTTATATTACATGGTTAGTAAGAAACATCTTCCAGGGAGAATAGTTCCGTTAAGGGTTCCTTTCCCTGGGAGGCATGCCCTAAAGTGCATGTCCGGACTGTGAAAATAGCAGAAAAAGCATCTGGGGGCAGATAAATAAGTAAGTAATAAATCATCTTTCAAGTCACCGACCGAATATTCTCTTAAGAACGCTAGCTTTCGGCTTCACCCAGTCTGAGGTACACATCCGGCTGACCCGGCAGTAACAATCGCAGAGGTGCTCCCTTTACCTCCTAGCCGAACAATCGGGAACGTAGGGGTAAGCACAGGAGCCAGGCAACCCAGCTTGGCTAAAACTTAAGTCATATCGATGCATATAATGGTGAATAAAAGGTACATGCGGAAGTATAACACATGTGTTGGGCATGAAGCCCGTATAAATAAGCTTCTGTTAAAGAAGCCCCCAGGTATAATGAGTGCTAGGAGCACATCAAGTGTGTGCGAATCAATGCGCAAATCAGCCTATAAAAGGTATTGAAAAAACAGTGGGAAGAAGGAGGGGGACAAGAGACAGTGAAAATGTAAAAAGGTGGAAGGAGGAGTGAGACAAACTCTGAGTCCGGCGTTAGGCGTAGAATCTTCGGAGACGGGCTGCATTCCATGGGTTCAGCTCGAGTCGATTGTCAGATGCGTTACGTAGACGGTATGCTCCGCCGGTCAGGACTTGGTCGATGATGAAGGGACCTTCCCATTTGGGCTTAAGTTTGTCCTTTTTCTTGCCCGTCAGGCGTAGAACAAGTTCGCCAACATTGTAAGTTTTGGCCCGTACTTCTCTGCTTTGATACCTTCGAGCCTGCTGCTGATAGAATGCGGAACGAGCTTTTGCCACGTCCCGCTCCTCTTCTAAGGCGTCCAAACTGTCCTGCCGATCCAACTCAGCTTCTCTTTCTTCTTACATGCGCATGCGAGGTGAGTCATGAATTATATCGCAGGGCAGAACTGCCTCTGCGCCGTACACCATAAAAAATGGTGTGAATCCAGTAGTTCGGTTTGGCGTGGTCCACAGCCCCCAGAGTACGGAATCGAGCTCCTCTACCCAGTGCGTGTTAGATTCCTTGAGGGACCGCACTCGTCTGGGTTTGATGCCGCTCATGATTAGACCATTTGCTCGCTCGACTTGACCGTTAGTTTGGGGGTGATAGACTGAAGCGTAGTCGAGCTTGATGCCCATGTTTTTGCACAAGAGTTTAACCTCGTCGGCCGTGAAATTCGTGTCGTTATCAGTGATGATGCTGTGGGGGACGCCAAAACGGTGTACTACCCCGGATATGAAGTCTATCACAGGTCCGGATTCTACCGTTTTAACCGGCTTGGCCTCAATCCATTTGGTGAATTTGTCTACCATGACCAATAAGTATTTGTGCTTGTGGGTTCCCCCTTTAAGGGGTCCAACCATGTCAAGCCCCCAGACCGTGAACGGCCAGGTGATGGGTATAGTTTTGAGGGTGGTGGGTGGCATGTGGCTCTGATTAGCAAAGAGCTGGCAACCAACGCATCGTTGGACTAAGTCCTGAGCATCTGCCCGGGCCATCGGCCAATAAAATCCTGTATGGAAGGCCTTGCCTACAAGGGCCCGGGCTGCAGCGTGGTGCCCGCCGAGTCTGGCGTGAATTTCAGCCAGGAGATTTCGCCCTTCCTCTTCGGAGATACACCTTTGAAGGACTCCGGTTGTGCTTTTTTTATAAAGTTCTCCCTCATGGACCTTGTAGGCTCTAGATCGCCGAACTATGCAGCGGGCCTCATTTTGGTCTTCGGGAAGTTCCTGCCTGATTAAGTAGGCTAGGAATGGTTCCATCCATGGGGCAATTACTGCCATTATTTCGTGGGCTGAAGGTGTTATTTCATTGGCTGAGCCGTCGATTGTGTCAGAGTGGTCTGAGTTAGGTGATGCAGCTGGCTCCGGATTGTTATTTCCGGACTCCTCTTCCCATAATACGGATGGCTTAAAGAGCCGTTCCAGGAAGATGTTTGGAGGGACGGCATCGCGTTTTGCGCCGATGCGTGCCAACACGTCTGCTGCCTGGTTATTATCCCGGGCTACATGGTGGAATTCGAGTCCTTCGAACCGAGCTAACATTTTTAGGACGGCGTTGCGGTAAGCTGCCATTTTTGGATCTTTGGCGTCAAAGTCTCCATTTACTTGGGATATTGCGAGGTTTGAATCCCCGTGCACCTCTAGGCATTGAATGCCCATGGAGATTGCCATCCGGAGGCCGTGTAGAAGGGCCTCGTATTCGGCTGCGTTGTTGGAGTCCATGTACATTATTTGAAGTACGTATTGGACTGTGTCTCCAGTTGGGGACGTCAAGACGACGCCAGCCCCCAAGCCAGCCAACATTTTGGATCCGTCGAAATGCATGATCCAATTGGAGTACGCGCCGTACTCTTTAGGGAGTTCGGCTTCGGTCCATTCGGCGACGAAGTCAGCCAGAACTTGCGACTTTATAGCTCGCCGTGGTTTGTAGGTTATGTCAAATGGTAAGAGCTCAATGGCCCATTTTGCAATCCTGCCCGTTGCGTCGCGATTGTTTATAATATCGCCGAGAGGTACTTCGGAGGCCACCGTTATGGAACACTCTTGAAAGTAGTGTCGCAGCTTCCGGGATGCCATGAACACCGCATATGCTATCTTTTGATAATGTGGGTACCGGGACTTGCATGGAGTTAAGACAGTGGATATGTAGTTCACTGGTTTTTGAAGAGGGAATCTGTGCCCTTCAGTTTCTCATTCGACGACGAGTACCGCGCTGACAACTTGATGTGTTGCTGCGATATATAATAACATAGGTTCGCCCAGGTTGGGCGCGGCTAGGACCGGATTTGTTGCCAGTATGGCCTTGATTTCTTCGAGTCCGGCCGTGGCAGCATCCGTCCATTCGAAGTGTTCGGTGCGCCGGAGGAGGCGATAGAGGGGCAGAGCCTTTTCTCCCAAACGGGAGATGAAGCGGCTTAGAGCCGCTACGCACCCAGTTAGTTTTTGTATTTGCTTGAGGTCTTTTGGGATATCCAATTGTGACAAAGCTCGGATCTTGGCGGGGTTTGCTTCAATTCCTCTGCCGGATACAATGAAGCCCAAAAGCTTTCCGGCTGGTACTCCGAAGACACATTTTTCCGGGTTGAGCTTAATGTCATATGCTCGGAGGTTGTCAAATGTCACCCTCAAGTCGTCTACTAGAGTTTCGACGTGTTTGGTCTTGACGACCACATCGTCTACGTATGCCTCTACTATTTTGCCTATCTGGGTAGCCAGACATGTCTGAATCATGCGCTGATATGTTGCGCCGGCGTTTTTGAGTCCGAAGGGCATTGTGTTGAAGCAGAATGGCCTATATGGAGTAATGAATGCCGTTCCGGCCTGGTCTTTTTCTGCCATCTTGATTTGACGGTATCCGGAGTATGCGTCGAGGAAGCACAATGAATCGTGCCCTGCGGTAGCATCGATGATTTGGTCGATGCGAGGGAGAGGGAAAGGGTCCTTTGGACAGGCCTTGTTAAGGTCTTTGAAATCGACGCAGCGGCGCCAGGATTTGTCCTTTTTTGGTACCACTACTAGGTTGGCTAGCCAGTCCGGATGTTTTATATCTCTAATGAATCCGGCTTCTAAGAGTTTGGCTAGCTCCTCTCCCATTGCCTGTCTTTTGGGTTCGGAAAATCGCCAAGAGCTTGTTTGAATGGCTTGAATCCTTTTAGGATATTTAGGCTGTGCTCTGCCAGCCTGCGTGGGATTCCTGGCATGTCTGAAGGGTGCCAGGCAAAAATGTCCCAATTTTCCCGGAGGAATTCTCGTAGTGTGGCTTCTACATCAGGATTTAATTGTGCCCCAATGGAGGCCGTCTTTGTTGGGTCCGTTGGATGGACCTGAAATTTGACTATTTCGTCTGCTAGTTTAAAAGAGGTGGACTTGGACCTCTTATCGAGTATCACATCGTCCCTATCCACCGTGGAGCGCAGCGCAGTTAGTTCCTCTGCTGCTAGGGCTTCGGATAATGCCTCTAGGGCCAGTGCGGTTGTCTTATTTTCAGCGCAGAGTGCTGTATCTGGATCACTGGCGAGAGTGATTATTCCATTGGGTCCGGGCATTTTGAGCTTCATGTACCCGTAATGGGGTATAGCTTGGAAGATTGTGAATGCCTCTCGCCCTAACAAAGCATGATATCCGCTGCCGAATGGGGCCACTTGGAACGTGACCTCTTCGGACCTGTAATTGTCCGGCGAGCCGAACACTACATCTAGTGTGATTTTTCCCGTGCAGCGTACTTCTCGACTAGGGATTATTCCCCTGAAGGTTGTGCTGCTTCGCTCAATGTGGCTCCAGTCAATTTCCATTTTTTGAAGGGTTTCCTCATAGATGAGGTTTAATCCGCTGCCGCCATCCATGAGTACCTTGGTAAGACGAAAGTCGTCCACTATCGGACTGAGGACTAATGCGGCTGGTGCTCTAGCTATTCGGAATTTAGGTTCGTCGCTGGCATTAAAGGTGATAGCCGTGTCGCTCCATGGATTTCTTGTTGCTACTTGGTAGACTTCGGCGAGGCCGCGGATTGTTCGTTTCCGCATGTTATTTGATGCGAAAGTCTCGAAGACTGTTAATACCGTACTGGTACTGCTGGGCTGGTTGCCCGGGGCTAAAAAGCCTTCGCCACTTTTGGCCACCTGCCGTATTATCCAACATGCTCGAAGGCTATGTGTTGGAGTGGCGCCCTCCGTACTGTGGATTTTGCAGGGTCCATTGAGCCATCTCTCCAGTACGGTTCCGTACCCTTTAGGGGTTTTTTGGTTTTTCGTTTTTAACCCAGGTGCTTGAGTATGACGCACCCTTTTATTTCGGACTAGGGTTGTATTCAGGGCCGGATTGTCCCAAAACCAAGTTTCGGCTTTCCAGGCACTCTCCATCGCGCAGTATTTTTGTACAATGGTCGCTAGGTCGGCGAAGTGTGTAACTTCGCAACGACTGATGGCGTTTATGATTCCCTTGTCCGTGCAATTGTTGCAGAAGATTGAAATCGCGCTTTCTTCACGGCAGTCCTTTATCCTATTCATAACCAGGAGGAATCTGGCCCAGTAATGATGTACTGTTTCATCGAGCTCTTGCCGTGTTTGAGATAGATCGCTTATGTTTGGGTGGGCGGGTGGAATTGAGTTCGGAACCCCGCCCGATCTGAGGCTCAAAGGCCGAGAAGCTTCCGGATTCGGAAGCTTGGTTTGCTGAACTCTTTCCAACAAATCTGGTCCGATGCCTGACTTTAGGTTCAGTATTTGATTAGCGTCCGTCCCTCCGCGGGAATCCGGCATGGAGGGATCGGGAATCCGGACATAGTTGGTTTTTAACATAGAAGAAGAGTCGCCGCATTGTTCCTCTACCACAACAACGTGGTGGGTAACCTGGGGAAAGTTAATTTCTTTCAGATCGGTTTTAAGCCCAATCTGATCGTAGTCGGTAGCGACTCCCAGGGCGGTGATGCGATCCAAGAGCTCGTTTATGGAGGAGAGCTCAATCGGATCTAGCTGCTCGGCGAATTCCGAGCTGACGTGAAGATCGCTTTTAATGACCTGAGAGGTCATTGTCGGAGCGGTGGCCGAACAGGCGGTCATAAGAAAATCGCCTAGCCGGATAGTCTGGCCGGCGGCCAAAGCTCCCTTGACGACGGTGCCGTCTTTAAAGACGGGGAAAGGCATCCTTCCTGATGGTGACGGCACAGAGGAACTCTCAATGAAAGCACCAATGTCAGTGTCAAAACCGGCGGATCTCGGGTAGGGGGTCCCGAACTGTGCGTCTAGGCGGATGGTAACAGGAGACAAGGGACACGATGTTTTACCTAGGTTCGGGCCCTCTCCATGGAGGTAAAACCCTACGTCCTGCTCGATTAATATTGATGATGTGTGTTACAAGAGTGGATCTACCACGAGATCAAGGAGGCTAAACCCTAGAAGCTAGCCTATGGTATGATTGTTGTTCGTCCTATGGACTAAAGCCAACCGGTTTATATAGACACTGGAGAGGGCTAGGGTTACACAAAGTCGGTTACAATGGTAGGAGATCTACATATCCGTATCGCCAAGCTTGCCTTCCACGCCAAGGAAAGTCCCATTCGGACACGGGACGAAGTCTTCAATCTCGTATCTTCATAATCTTGGAGTCCGGCCGACCATGATAGTTCGGCTATCCGGACACCCCCTAGTCCGGGAGTCCCTCAATGAGGTAAAGGAGTAAAAGAGCCTTACGTTCCATCCCACAATCAATTCCCTTATATAAGTAAAGAATTTCTAGACTCAACTTCGACCTGTTTGGCTTGGTAATCCTACATGCAGTGAGGCTCTAATACCAAATCTGTCAGAACCCTGATCCTATGCCACACCGATCTAGCATGTAACACCTCATATCACTTTGCGGCCTCATGCACGGTATTCCCATGGGTGTGGCCTTACCAGGCCCGGGACCATTTGCGCCTTTTGGCTCACGTATATGATAGTGTCGCTGGCATCAATATGACAAAGAAACCGGGCTGACATGGCTAGTCGTGAACCCAAAGTGGCACTAAGTTACAGGGACAGGCATACCTGACCCAGCAGCGAACGTGTCGGTCATCAGCGAGTGAATCCGGGTTGTAGCAGCTGGGCTAGCTGGACGCTGATAATCCGAGCTGTAGCAGGCTAACAGGACTCCGGTAGACATCGTATGACATTTCCCCGAAGGGACAGACACAGGAACAAAGAAGGACACATGCCGGCCAGCCTAAGTGTTCCGGAGCAGTAGCAAGCTACCAAGGCTCAGTGGAAGCACTAGGAGACATTTCCCGGTAAGAGAGGCTACCAAGGATAAATAACTAGATAGTCAGATCCCACACATACCAAGCATTTCAATATACACACAATATACTCGATATGTGCAAATACAACATGGCGTCACAACATGACTCTATAACTCAAGTATTTATTCAATAGGCTCCGAGGAGCCAGATATTACAAACATGGGTCTCATGACCCAACATTCAGAGCATACAAGCCAAAGCACATGCGGAAGCTTAACATGTCTGAGTATAGACATCTATAAATGAAAAAGGCTGAGAAGCCTGACTATCTACCAGATCCTTCCAAGGGCACAAGATCGTAGCTGAGGTAACAAGCTAAATGTCGAAGTCCACGTGGAACTACTAGTGAGACGGAAGTCTCTCTGCAAAAACATAAAATAGGCAAACATGAGTACAAATGCACCGAGCAAGACTTACATCAGAACTAACTACATATGCATCATTATCAACAAAGGGGATGGTGGGTTTAATTGCAGCAAGCCAGCTCTGACTCGGTGGCTATCCTGAACTTTGACTGCAAGTGACTCTTTTGAGGTGGCGCACACGAGTCAACATATTCACCAACCAATACACCACTATGGATCTGCTCCCATCTCCCTACGTGAACGCCATCCATAGAACTCACGCTTATCTTGCGCACTTTAGAGTATCCACTTTCACTTGTCTATGAACCGTATAGGAAACCAAGTAGTTCTTTACTACGGACGCTGCTATTCGAGTAGATGATGTTAACCCTGCAGGGGTGTACTTCTTCATACATGTTTCCTCCACTTAGCGTCTGCACACGAAATGTGCTCGGCAGACTTCAAGCGAAAGCCGATGTGGGTGTAGACCACGACCTACCTAAACACTCAAGTCTCTAGTCCAGGTTTATCGCCTATTCAGGTTCCATCCGCAGGGAGTCCGGCCGAGGTTTCCACATAAGTCCCTGAACGATGTGTACAGGGTTCCGCGGCACCAAACGGGCGCCCGGCATGCCCGGCCACGTGCCTACCGCATCAGAGCCCACCCCTCTGGTCTGTGATGCGCACGACCTCTAGCAACTACAAACACCAGAAACTACTTGCAACTCCTGGACAGAGGACTAGGGTGGTTAAGAAGTCGAGCGGGGTCATATTTCAGGGCCCAATGCATGGTAGTAGCTGAATCTTAAATCACACATACAGATCTCAGTGCTTAAGGATGGTTCCAATGAAACAACCCACCATGTACTCCTACATGGCCTCTCATCGATACCTTTACCAAATCGTGTTCATACACTTAGCTCACACACAGTAGGACATGTTCATCACCATTCTGATTGATCCCCGATGAATCAGACCTGACTCAACTCTAAGCAGTAGCAGGCACGACAAACAAGCATGAATGAGTAGGCACATCAGGGCTCAAACAACTCCTGCGCATGCTAGTGGGTGTCATCCATTTACTGTGGCTATGACAGGTCATGCAGATGATAAGGGGTTCAACTACCGCCGCAAGTAATATATGAATCGTTGTTGTCCTAATGCAGTAAAAGAGAGCAAAAGCGAGAGAGTGGGATTGTATCGGAATGAACAAGGGGGTTTTGCTTGCCGGACACTTATGAAGATAGTATAGCTCTTCATCGATGTCATCGAACTCGTCGTCGGTACGTCGTCTACTAAGAGGGGGCAAACACCAAAAAACAAGGAAGAACACAATCAATGCAATGCACAATATGATGCATGATCATGACATGGAAATATGAGTGTGTTGGCCTAATGCAACTACAACCAGATGGGTTTGAGTTATTTTGAACCCAAGGTTCAAGTTCAAACTCAAACTATGACTTTATAAAGTGCATTATCATATTTTGATACAAACAACAGGTTTAAGTTGCTTTGACATGCATGCAACCAGTGCAGATCGATAGATTGGATTTTTCTGATCATTTTTCATATATAATTTGTTTCATTTGGAGTTATGGTTGAATTTCTATGAATTTTAGAAGTTTTAGGCATTTCCTGGAATTTCCTGATTAAGTTTTATCCAGGAAAAGACTTATTGCATCAGCATTAGGTCATGCTGACCTCAGTAGGTCAACAGGCGATGACCAGTGGGGCCCACTGGTCAGTGACTCAGTTAGTTAACTAAGTTAATTAGGGTTAAACTAAATCTAATAAAATGTCAGCAGGGATGGACCCACATGTCAGTGGCTTAGGGTTAGTTTAGCAAGGGGATTAACATCTAACAGTGGTGATTAGCACTAACTAACACCTAACTAGTCCAGTTAGGGTCGGCCCCACATGTCATAGACTCAGGTGGGGCCCAGCCGGGGTCAAAGTGGGTCAAACCCACCGGCATTAAGCCGCCAGCGAGGCCAGACGCGACGGACAGCGTTGGGATTCCTCCTTCGGTGACCAAATGGCCGGCGGAGGGCATCTACGGGCTGCTGGTGAGCTCGCGCGTCGAGTGGAGCAAGCGGTGTGTGCGGGGGTGGCCGGAGATGTCGCCGGCGTCGAGCCAGGTGGCGGCCAGAGTTCGGGCGTGCACGGAAACGACGTTAGGAAGCACGAAAGGGGGCGCAGAGGGGTGCTACGACCTCCTAAGGGTGCACCGAGCACGGTGACACGCTTAGTTGCAGCTATAGGTGACGGTGGCCAAGGCGGCAACATGGCCGGTGGAGCCAAGCTCCCGGCCGTGATGGACAACAGGGTTAGGGGGCAGCTCGAGCGACGTGGCTAGGGGGAGAAGGAAGAGGAGCTCAAGGGGAGTGCAGGGGTGACCTCGGCGTGCTCAGGGAATCACAGGAGCGGGCGGAGTGGCGACGGGGATCTTCGGCGGCCGGCAACGAAGATGATGAAGATGGCTACGATGTAGGGCCTCCGGTGAGGCGTGACAGGGTGGAGAGGACGAGGGAGGCGCGACGATGCTTGTGGACTCGTCGGGGAGGCAGGTGAGCATGGAGGCTGCGTCTACGTTGAGCGACGGCGACGAGCTCCACTCGGGCAGAGAGGGAGAGAGAGCAGAGAAGGGGGTTGAGCTCGGGAGAGAGTGAGAGTCGACCAGGGGGGTGCGTGGCATCGTGAGGGAGATCCAGGGCAATGAGGGAGCACGCAGGCAGGGTGGAGGTGATCGTCGTGTGGCTGCGCACGCTGGGCACGCGCCCCTCCCTACTGGCGCGAGGAGGAAGGCGACAGAGGGGCTGCAGTGGTGGGTTGGGCTGACTTTTCCCAGCTGGGCTGCTACAGTGGTGGGCCGGTTGGGGTGCTAGGTAAGTTCTCCCTCTTTCTCTTTGAATTATGTTTTCTATTATTCTGTAGTCTTTAGGGCTTTAGTAAAAATACTTAGACACTTCCAAAAATCAGGAAACTACTCATGATCACAGTTGGGAATATATCCTACAGTGAACATTTTAGTTTATCATTATTTGAGCATTGAAAATATTTAATAGCAATTAAATCCCAAATGCAAATAGAGTATGATTTAATCCAGAGCCCAAATATGTCATGGAAAAATGTGCATCACCTCTGGTTACTGTTTCCAGCATTTTCCTACAATGATGAACATTTTTGAAAGCCATTTGGATTTACTGGAAATATTTTGGTTGAACCTAGTGAATTCCTTTAATGCTAGGGTTTAGGCAATCCCCACTTCAAGTTTCTTTCAAAGTTTAAACAAGGTGCACACATGAAGTTAGCCTAGTGCAATGCTAGAAGCTAGGGATGTGACACTTCCTTAGTTTGCTTGATTTGCAAACCAAGAAAGAATTTGAGTTCACTCATCATGGACATCTCAAATTTCTCCGACATTAGCTTTCCAAACTTCTCATAAAATGAGGGTTGGTTGAACCAAATATAATATCATCAACATAAATTTGGCACACAAATAATTCTCCATTAACCCTTTTAGTGAAAAGAGTCGGTTCAACTTTTCAGATCTCAAAGCCTTTTTCAATAAGGAACTTGGTCAAGCATTTATACCACGCTCTTGGAGCTTGTTTGAGACCATAAAGAGCCTTTTGAATTTTGTACACATGTTCGGGTTTCTTAGGATTAATAAAGCCGGGAGGTTGTTTAACATAAACTTCCTTCTCAATTTCACCATTTAGAAAAGCACTTTAATTGTACATTTTGTATAAGGTGATATCATGGTGATTAGCATAGGCAAGTAATATGCGAATGGACTCAAGTCTAGCAACGAGGGCATATGTCTCACCATGGTCCAGACCTTCGACTTGAGTGTAGCCATGGGCGACAAGACATGCCTTGTTGCAACTACTTGTCCATCTTCATCTTGCTTGTTGAGAAACACCCATTTGGTACCGATGCTGTTGTGGTTATTATCGAGCTTCTCGGCCAATGTCCACACTTGGTTTCTATCATAGTTGTGTAGCTCTTCATGCATGGAATTTATCCAATCCGGATCTTCCAATGCTTATTCAACCTTCATGGGTTCAATGCTAGAGATGAATGAATAATGTGCACAAAAATTAGCCGAATGAGTTTTAGAGCGACTGATTCTCCCGGTTTGGATATCATTTGTGACGCCCCCGATTCAATCGTACACTAATCATACACGCAAACGTGTACGATCAAGATCAGGGACTCACGGGAAGATATCACAACACAACTCTAAAACATAAATAAGTCATACAAGCATCATAATACAAGCCAAGGGCCTCGAGGGCTCGAATACAAGTGCTCGATCATAGACGAGTCAGCGGAAGCAACAATATCTGAGTACAGACATAAGTTAAACAAGTTTCCATAAGATGGCTAGCACAAACTGGGATACAGATCGAAAGAGGCGCAGGCCTCCTGCCTGGGATCCTCCTAACTACTCTTGGTCGTCGTCAACAGCCTGCACGTTGTAGTAGGCACCTCCAGTGTAGTAGGAATCATCGTCGACGGTGGCGTCTGGCTCCAGGGCTCCAGCATCTGGTTGCGACAACCAGGTAGAAGGGAAAGGGGAAAAGAGGGAGAAAAGCAACCATGAGTACTCATCCAAAGTACTCGCAAGCAAGGAGCTACACTACATATGCATGGGTATATGTGTAAAGCGCCATATCGGTGGACTGAACTGCAGAATGCCAGAATAAGAGGGGGATAGCTAATCCTGTCGACGACTACTATTCTGGCAGCCTCCGTCTTGCAGCATGTAGAAGAGAGTAGATTGAAGTCCTCCAAGTAGCATCTCCAAGTAGCATCTCCAGTAGCATCGCATAGCATAATCCTACCCGGCGATCCTCCCCTCGTCGCCCTGTGGAAAAGCGATCACCGGGTTGTCTGTGGAACTTGGAAGGGTGTGTTTTATTAAGTATCCAATTCTAGTTGTCATAAGGTCAAGGTACACTCCAAGTCGTCTTGTTACCGAAGATCACGGCTATTCGAATAGATTAACTTCCCTGCAGGGGTGCACCACATAACCCAACACGCTTGATCCCATTTGGCCGGACACACTTTCCTGGGTCATGCCCGGCCTCGGAAGATCAACACGTCGCAGCCCCACCTAGGCACAACAGAGAGGTCAGCACGCCGGTCTAAACCTAAGCGCACAGGGGTCTGGGCCCATCGCCCTGAGCACACCTGCACGTTGCGTGGGCGGCCGGAAGCAGACCTAGCCTAGTGGCGTTCCAGTCCAATCCGGCGCGCGCCGCTCAGTCGCTGACGTCACGAAGTGTTTCGGCTGATGATGAGGACATGACTACCTTGGATATGACCAAAAATATTGCATATATGCATATTTGTCAGGTGATTTCTAGTGCAAACTATTCAATAATCTATTTATGTTATTCAGAACAAAAATACTTCAAACACTTTTGTGTTTTGTCTAATTGCAGGTGTATGGGACATTTGTACAATCCACATATGAAGATAAGGAAGAAAGAGATGTTTATTTGCTGTCCAAAAAGTTCTCTCACGTCACTTTTGGCCCAAGAGAAGATAGAGTCCAAGTCTCTCACGTTCTGGATTCAGATTCGGACTGCACAGACACACCTGACTCAAAACGCACACAAGTTTTTCATACGGACTCCGAATTGGGTGATTCTTTTTTTGTTGGAAACTAGATTTCGTGCACTTTCCAACCCAATTGGAATCACCTTCAAATTCGTCCGGAGCGTTGAGTTGTGGACGAAACAATCTGATGCTGCAGCAGAATCCGAGTCAAACTACAAGTCCAAAGGTGTTACATCATCTCCACTTGGGCCCATTGGCCTTGTACGACCTAGATTTAGTTTTAGGCTGCCTTAGGAAGTCCTCCCACCTCCTTGGCCTCCACCCCTTGCTCCTATATAAGTAGATCCATCTAGTAGCTTTTCCTGGGGATTTGTTTAGTTAAAAGTTAGCCATTGCAACTTCGTGTGCTTCGTTTGTGTCCAACGACCAGACCAAGACCACTTTTCGGATCCCCACCATTATCAATACTTCATACATATTCGCGATATTCAGATTGCTTTTATCGTATTCTTGCTTGTTCTTCGATTGCTTGCAGGAATAGACCTTCGTGGTCAGGTTGATCGTGCTCCGGCGTGGTCAATAACCTCTCGGAGTTGGTTTAGCGATTGCTAAGGCACAATATCGTTGCACGTTCGTAGTCGGATCGTCAAAGTCGTCTCCACCAAATCGATAGTTATCATCTCATCGAAAGATCGGGACACCCCGCCTCTATCAAGTGGTATCAGCATCGTCACGGGGTCTACCGAAGATAAGAGGGGGGGCTTGCCTGGTTGCTCTGGCAAGAGAGAGGGGTCGTCAACTCCGTCGTCGAACTGGGGCATCAGCATCGTCACGGGGTCTACCGAAGATAAGAGGGGGGAGAAACAGTAAATACATAGCAAGCAAGTGCATAACAGGATAACAGGCAGAGCTAGACGTGTTCTAACGCGGTATGAGGTGATACCGGTGAAGGGGGGAAGCATCCGGGAAAGTATTCCCGGTGTTTCGCATTTTCGGACAGATGAACCAAAGGGGGGAAAGTTGCGAGTTCGATAGGTTAGACGGGTGTGGCGGACGAACAGGCTGCGTATCCGGATTCATCTCGTCGTTCTGTTCAACTTTCATGTTGAAAATAATTTAATCCGAGTTACGGATAAAAAGATATGATATCCTAAAGATTTTATTAATTTCTAGAATTTAATTAATTATTAATTTAATTCGAAAATGGAATTATGACATTAGCATGATGTCATGCTGACGTCAGCAGTCAACAGGGGTTGACTGGTCAACCTGACAGGTGGGTCCCACCTGTTAGGGACTGTTTAGCTAATTAACAGTAGTTAATTAGGGTAACTAGTTATTAGGTTAATTAATCTTAATTAGATAAATTAAATAGGATTAATTAAGTTAATTATTTAGTTAATTAATTAATTAATTAATTAATTTTATTATTAATTATTTATCTATTATATTTTTTTATATAAAAAAACGTTCTCAGGGGGTGGGGCCCCCATGTCATTGGCCTAGGGGCCAAACGGGTGCGGGCGATGGGCGCTGGGCGCCAGCCCGATAAGGCGCTCGCCCAGATCGACAGAGGGCCGACCATAGGTGCAGCGAGGCCAACCGGGGCTGCAGTGGGGCGACGGCCAGGGCGTTGGCGCGGTGGCCAGCAGGGGTGGATGTGGGTCGTCGCCGACGAGGTCAAGCGGAGTCGGGCGCGGGGGCGCGAGCAGCCTAGGAGGCGAGGGAGGAGGCAGACTCGTGGCGGGGAAGGCAGGGGTCGTGCAGGAGCAGTGCACGGGGCTGCGGGCGGAGCTGGATGGCGGTGTGGGCGGCATCAGCCGTAGGTGGCACGAACGGCGACGGGCGCGACGGAGCGCGCGGATAACGCGCGGGTGCGCGTGTGCTCACCGCGAGCATGAGCACCGGGCGGCGCGTGCACGACTGCAGGACGGCGCGCGACGCGGCCCCGAGCAGCGAGCAGGGAACTAGGGAGAGAGAGGAGGGGTGCGGGGGGTTGCTCACGGCGCGGAGTAGGGTTCGGGGCAGCGGGCTCAGCGGAGGTCGGGGAAGTCCGTTGTGGAGGACGGGGACGTCGTCGACGTTGGAGGAGGCAGGCTGGCGGGGAGGTCCGGCGTCGAGCGGCTTCGGGCGCGGGGCGGTCCCTACCGGGAGGAGGATGAAGTGGCGGAGGAGGTGGCCGGCG